>NW_027331930.1:1474709-1662389 GCF_048418815.1 Hemitrygon akajei | reverse complement strand
AAGCTGAGACAATATGTCTACCTGGACAGGCAGGTTTGTGGATCTTGGGAAGGAGGTAGAAACGGGAAGTGCGGGGTGTGGGAACTATGCGGTTGTTGGCAGTGGATAGGAGATCTCCAGAGCTGATAAGGTTGGTGATGGTATAGGAGACAGTGGCCTGGTGCTCCTTAGAGGGGTCATGATCAAGGGGTAAATAAGAGGGGGTATCAGAGAGTTGTCGCTGTACCTCGGCCAGGTAGAGGTCAGTACGCTAGACAACAACAGCTCCCCCCTTATCAGTGGGTTTTATAGTGAGGTTGGGATTGGTGCGGAGGGAGCGGAGAGCAGAGCGTTCAGAAGGAGTTAGGTTGGAATTGGAACAGGGTGTGGTGAAGTCGAAACGGCTGATGTCCCGTCGGCAATTAGCAATAAAGAGATCCAGAGCAGGCAGAAGACCAGAGTGGGGTGTCCATGAAGAGGAGGAGGGTTGAAGACGGGAGAAGGGGTCATCGGTGGGGGTAGGAGAGACCTTGCCAAAGAAGTAAGCTCGGTAACGGAGCCGGCGGAAGATGAGTTCAGCGTCATGGCGTACGCGGAACTCGCTGAGGTGTGGGCGAAGAGGGATAAAGCTGAGGCCCTTACTGAGGACAGAGCGCTGTGCCTCAGAGAGTTGAAGGTCGGAGGGAATGGTAAAGACCTGGCACGGATGAGAGATGGGATCAGATGGGGGAGGGAGGCTGGTACTGTCAGTGGAGAGGGAAGGGTTGGGGTGAGAGGAAGATGGAGCCTCTGAGGGCCCAGGAGCTGACGAAGGGATCTGAGTGAGAGGGGATTGCAGAGTGGTGGTTGGGGAAGGGGAGAACGGCCTTCAATAAAGCCCGTTTGATTGATAGAGATGATTTTAGTTAAAATATTTTCAGGATAAGGTGATCCAGAATGGCATAGATGAACAACAATAATAATAATAATCCGGGATTCCATAATGGGGGTAAAAAAGAAAAAAAAAACACACAGATTACAAAGCCCGGAAAAAAGTCGATCTCTACCGACGCAAACCCCAGGAAATGCATCGATGCTGTTATAGCTCCACCTACGTGAATAATAAAAAAAAGTGACTTGAGAAGTGACTTGATGGATGTGCATAAGTTGCTAAGAGGTGTACAAGGCTTCCCGTTCCCATTCTAACAACTTTCTACAAGAGCACCATTGACAGTGTCCTGTCTGGCCGCATTATTGTGTGGTACAGAAGCTGCAGGACATTGGACTGCAAAACCCTACAGAAAACAGTAAAAACTGCCAAGAGGAACGCCAGGGTCTCTTTCCCACCCATTAATTGTGACATTTACCAGCAGTGTAGCAAACAAAGGGCCCAAAGCATTGTTAAGGATCCCTACCACCCATCCCACAATCTCACTGACCCACTAGCATCAGGAAGGATGTACAGGAGCATCAGAACTAGGACTGCCAAACTTCCCTCAGGCTGAGATACCCTGCCCTATCTGTCTCCCTCTCCCGGACATAAATCTCATTACAGTCGACATTTATCTCAGTATAGTTAACTTGAGCGGATAGTGTTTTTCCTCTAAAACAAAACAACCTTCAATTGAAAGTAACCTTCATAGTATTAGATAAGGGAAGAAAAACACATCCAAAACAATTCTTGAAATATTTACACAAAAGAAAAACAATCGCCATCTTTAAATTATCCAATCGATCTTAAAAACACAAGAAAAAACAAATAATTACTTAAAAGATCTTCAATAAAGCATACAGAATAAAAGAAAATAATTCATTTAAATGCTGCAAAATGATTAAAGTTCTAGATAGTACAAACTTAACTACAGCCTATCAACAGTTCTCCCACTATATCTTCTGACGTTAAAATCGTTCAAAACAGTCTTTTACAGAAATAAAAATGAATTTTAAGCTAAAAACTTTCTGTGACCACCAGATCTTCCAGTCTTATCAGTCTTTACACCGCGAGACACTCAAGCCATTATAAATCATACAAACTTCAGGCTTCAGTCTATTCGTGGTTGAAATTGTTGCACAAAAGGAAAAACAATCACCATCTTTGAATTATCCAGTCTTTCTTTAAAACGTAAAGAAATCCAAGCAATTACTTAACAAAAAAAAACTTCAAAAAAGCATACAGAACAAAAAAAAACAGTTGGTTCATTTAAATGCTGCAGAGAAAAAAAAACTAGATGGTTCAGAATTATCTACAGTCTTTCAACAGTTCTCCCGCTATATCTTCGAAGGTTAAAACCATCCAAACAAGTGTTTTTCGAAGCTAAGAATACATTTTAAGGTAAAACTTTCTATAACCATTAAATCTTCCAATTTCATCGCTTTACACCACGAGCCAGACAAATTATTAAAAATTATTCAAACTTCAGATTCGCCATCGGACTCGTCAGACAAAGAGTTAATAAAACTCAATGCGTCGGCTGGATCATCAAAAATACGATGTCCAGAATTTTTAACAAAAAGCCTTAATTTGTCTGGCTATTGTAATAATGGAAAGAGCTTTTTTTGAAAAGCTAATTTCATAGAAGAGACAAATTCAGCACGTTTCTTAACAATTTCACGTACGAAATTTCACGGCATAAAACGAACTTCTGAACCTTGAAATTGAAATAATCTTTGTTTTTTTTTTTGCAAGTTTAATGATGCGGTGCTTGTCTCTAAGACGGCATGTTTTTACCTGTTTTTACCTTCATCCAAAGATTTTAAAGCACCGGTTCTGAGAGCCAATTCAAGCTCCGGGGGTTGCGAACAAACTTCCGGAAGTGAAGACTGAAACATTTTAGCAAACAATCCAGTGTGTCGGCAGATTCTGACTTCTCTTTTAATCCAACAATTCGAATATTATTCCGACGCGATCGAGTTTCCAAATCCACGATCCGTTGTTGAGCCTTTTCCAAACGAGAAGAAAGGTCAGCCGCATTTCGATTAACTTCTTTAAGATCGAGGCTCAGAGAGTCAATTTCTTCTTCAAATGTCTCTTTTAGTTGAGTTATTTCAGTGCAGATACCGGTGATTCGAGATTCCAATCTCCTGACCCAAGGGGCTTCTTCCGAAAACTCGTCAGCTTTGTTTAGATTTTCCGTTAGAGGGGTCGGGATTTCGTCTGGTTCTCTTCGAAGTAGCCATAATTATAACTATTGTTATACAAACTCGACTGAATAAAGTTAAAATTTCAAAGTTTAAATCGGAAAAGGGAGAGATTAAAGACGGACAATAAGCAACTGAGTCTTACATGTCCGTAGCGGGAGGCGGAGTCCGGAAGGACTTTGGATTGAATTATGGAAAGGATGTTTCCCATGGTGGGAGAGTTTAGGATAAGAGGGCATAGCCTCAGGAGAGAGGGGCGCCGTTTCAAAACAGATATGTGGAGAAATTCTTTCAGACAAAGGGTGGTGAATTTGTGGAATTTCTTACCACATGCCGCTGCAGAGCCCACGGCGTTGGGTGCATTTAAGGCAGACATTGATAGTTTCTCGATTGGACATGGCATCAAAGGTTCAGGGGAGAAGGCCAGTAGCTGGGGTTGAGGAGGACGGAAAGAAAGGATCAACCATGAGTGAATGGTGGAGCAGACTCGATGGGCCGGATGGCCTGACTCTGCTACCATGTCTTATGGCTTTATGGAAATGAGGATCTGCAAGACTTTGTCTAAGTTTTATATTTGGACGGTCGGTGCTGGTACGGGTGGGAACCCACAACGCCGTATTTGTAACCCTTTATTATCTAATGTTATGATTAATGATATTCTCTCTGAGACAGGCACTGAGGTGTGTAAATCTCTATATGCAGATGATGGAGGTCTATGGTTTAGAGGCATAAGTTGCAATTATACTGTATATTGGATCCAATTAGCAGCTAATAATTTTGAACAGTCGGCAAATATATGAGAATTTAAGCTTTCAGTCGCCAATGAACAAGTTCTGTGTTTTATAAATGTGATTAATATGCATGCAGTTGATTTGAAATTATATGGTCAAACTCTTCAAGACGTGACAGCGGGAAGATTTCCAGCTATGTAAATGGATAATCAGCTGGCATGGAAGCGCCATATCAGAAAATAATAACATTAAATATTCTCAATTGTCTATATGGGTGTTCTGGGGAGCTACAGGAATATCATTGTGGACCATGTTCATTTGTTTAATTGGATCTCTTCTTGATTATGGCTGTGTGACTTGTAGATCAACGTCATCTTCAATTTTAAAGTGTTCGGAAGTGTTCTGGGGCAATAAAATGGTCCCCTGTTTCAGCTTTACTGGTTGAAATGAGCCAAGTTTAATTGCGGAGATTGCAAACTGGATTCATTAGACGGGACAAACAAATTACCATCCTGTTGAAGTTGTGTTCGAGGACGGGTGGTAACATCACACGAAGAGTGTTTTCGAGTTTAAGTGGCTGGGATCTTATCGCGCTGGGAAGATGGGATTGTGGGATTATGCAATATTCCCCAGTGTCACGTTCTCTGAAACCCCATCTTGTTCTGCCTCTGACTAGCTGATTTTAGGTCACAGAGCTTAATAAGTCTAAGAATTCTGCAATGTCCGAGAGTCTGTTGGTTCATCAGTATATTTTGGAAAACTTTTATGATATATTAACTGTTGCAGAAGAATCAAAAGATAACAACTGAGATGTTCCTCTGGCTGTTTCTGTGCCTTAATTACAGGTAACGACACAGAAACAACTTACTAACCATTATATCAGTACATAGAGAAGAATTTGTTGCCATAAGTTTAGGCTCACATTGGGTGGAGAAAATTTGTCCGTGTAAAGCTCTGATTTATTCACAAGCCTTTTCGGTTTTGATGATTCTTGAAACAATTTATTCTAGCGGTCGGTCAGATTTACTGTTGGAAACTCATTGGCCCACTTCTTATGAGTTTTATGGGTCTTCATATGGGTCACAACCTGCACGGAGAGGTTGAGTTACAAAAGCTGATACAATTCCAGTGGTGGATAAAGACCTTCCACCCGGCAAATCAGAAGCTAAGGGGTTGGTGGGAATGAAAATTATAGCAAGACTGTTGGGATAATGAGCATAAAGGAAACACCACTGCAGAATGCGTCACTGTTAGCTTAATGGTGGAACAGAGTAAAACAAGAAGGGAAAGAATTTTATTCAAAAAAGAAGCAGTGAAGTTTTTATTTTCTAATTCTCTGCACCACACTCCAGTCCAGTTAGTGGCGGGAATCCGACTTTAATTTGATCTGTCAAACGCCTTTTAACCAAACCCCGCCCCGTTTCGAATTATATTAGCAAATCATTCAAGGGGAAGGCGGAGAGTAGTGTGATTGACTTTGGATTAGACAACCAGCATTCGACAAGATCCCCGCCGTTTTGTGCGCTGTAAGGTTGATGCGCCGCAAAAGGAACAGATCTACATACGTACAGGCCAATGGCTGGATAGCATTCCGCTGTATGTCTTTTACTGACATCTGGCAGGTCCAATGCGGTACTGAGTCTCCAGGACGGTGCCTTGCCCCTCACAAAACATACACTATCCTAATGTCCCGGAGCTGCCAGTCGATGCGACAACCTGCCGGGAATAACACCTGGGTGATCAGGGGGTGAATGTGAGGAGCTGGAACCCTCACTGCAACCGCCTTTGGCTTGTGCTCAGGTAGCGGCTGTATTAATGAACTGAAGCACCGAGGTGACCGAATTTCACCGCGCTGATCACCTGCTCTCTGAATTTCGACTGACTCGCCGCGTAAATAAATGTGTTCGTGCAGCAGCTGAATTTCCTCAGGAAAACAGCGACGTAGTGAAAGATCATTTCAGAATCATTGAAATTGAGTCCTTTTCCTGAGACCTGATAATATATGAAATTTACAACCAGAGTCATCCACAGGAGGATGAAGTTGCCGGAGAGGGTGAAGAGTAAAACCACAGACCTCCTCCTGCTCTCCATCTCCGGGTCACTGCGGTTCTCCCCCTTGCTCTGACCCTTCAGCCCCTTACGGACCCGACTGGCCACTAAAATGTGTCTGACTGTCAGAGCGTTGAGCAGCAGGATCCCAGCGAAAGGGAGGAACGGAGTTAAAACCGTATCGAGCCAGTCGTATCCGACCCAACCGGGGTCAGTGAAATAATTGTCCCTGAGATCACAGAGCCACGGTACATTGTCGATGATCACCCTGGGTTCCCGTGAGAAGTATCGGGGAACGTTTCTCAGACAGGACAGTACGCCGGTTGTTGTTAGAACCACAGCCGCAGTTTTCCCGGTGCAATATTTTGTTTTCAGCTTCCGGCAGCAAATGGCGACAAACCGATCAAAGGTGAAAGTGACGGTGAACCAGACAGAACAGTGTGTGGCTGTGAACTTCAGTACATCGATACCACTGCACACAGGGGTGATGCTCAGAAAACTCCACCGGAAATAATACGCTCTGAATCGAGTCAGAATGACCTCGGTGACAATGGTCAGTAGATCGGCCGCTGCCATGGCCACCAGGTAGCGAGTGGTGCAGGTAGAGAGGCCGCACTTTCCCCGGGACAGGATCACAATCGCCAATACATTCACTGGAGAGGGAGAGGGAGAGAAACAGACACTTGACACATTCTCCGGGAATTAACACCTAATCGAGTTGCGGCTAAAGATATCTGTGAACTGCTGCTAATCTAGCACCAGATGGGTCACACTATCTCTGAACTGTTTTCTTTAGTGTGGAGATAAAGCAATGTGTGGGCAATCGTCGGCGATTTAAACGAGCTGAATGAACTACAACGATCGCTGCTGCTCCCGATTTCAGTCGCTGATGGGGCCGGTTTCACTGACTTAACCGTGACTGACCAGGACTCTGGAAAATCAGCATCTGATGTTTCCAAGATGAGATACAGAAGGGAGAAACACACTGAAAACACTGGAAACAGTATTAGGAAACAGAGACTGAGTGGCTCAGTTAACGGATTAATTCTACACCGCAGATCAATTCGAAAACACACGTGAGCAGATCCCTGGACACCTGATCGGGTGATCAGACCAAATTATTGACCAAAAGGCAGCGGGATACGATTGTGACAGACTCCACAGGGAGACTCGAAACACAGCACCAGGGGCTCTCTTTAATCAATAACTCAGAAACAGTGAACCTGACAATGAACACCACCCCCCCCCCCCCCCCGTCACACCTTCTCGGAGTTACCTGTCCTCAGCACTGGGACAAATCTGCACTAGGTATCACTAAAGGCAAGAACAGCGTTTGAGCCGATCCCGTGAGTTAGTGGAGAGACAGAGGTTTAGTTCCCTTTGTCATTGAATATGAAAAATCGGAAAGTGGAATTGACAGGATCGATATCTCTGACGAATATCTGTACAATGATCATCAAGTTGGAAGATTGTAAAATGATCATGAATAGGTTCACCCCGGTTAAAAATCAGAAATTCCAAACATGAATCCCTCTGCTCACTCACCGGGAACTCCAACAACGGCAATGAACACGTACAATATTTTATCCACACTCATGTACATATCCAACAATGCAGACATTTTCTCTGTCCAGTAATTTGACCCCCCTGTGTTACACGCGATCTCTCGGAATGAAATGCTGAGGCAGCACATGCCTCGGGTTTTTAATACAATTCAGTGACTCCACAGGGACAGATTTCAACAGATTTAAAAATAAAGATTTTAAATTATTTACAAATCGATTACATCAGACACGTGAAATTCCTGTGGTGACGGATTGCGATCTAACTATTCAATTAATATGAAGACCATTGGGAGCTAATTTGTCCCAATGCAGGTGACTGACCCGTCCGAGTTAGCTTATCAATTAAATGTGCATCCAGTGTAAATATGCTCTTCAAAGTAACCACTTATCAGACACAAAATATTGAAGTAAATTATGCCATTGTAGCTCGTGAAATTGAATTGAATCAGGAACACTACGCCGGCTGGTGTTGTCGTGACTGCGGAGCGAAGGTTCCCGAGTTCGAATCCAGCTGCTCCAAAAAAAACCTTTGTGTGTCTGTGTGTGGGTAGACCGACTGTCTCTGCCTGACCCTGCCGGACTGTACACGTGTCCATCTCCAATTCACTTTATCCACTTGGTTTAGTCCCTTCTCATCCGTCTCCGCAAACTGCACAGTTCCAACCCTTCACAAAATGGCAGCCTGAACAATAAAAAAAAGACAAGAACAGAGGGCATAATTCAAATTGCATTTATTAGTAGTGTATGTACAAAAGAAATAACTTCAAGACCTGTCGCAGCGCCAAATCATGAGGCACCACTACATGCACATTAGATTGTGCCAGAGCAAGAATCATTTCAAACAGTTCACAAAAAATGTTGTCTCCATTTAAAACATAGGAAGAACAAAGGTCAAAGTTGACATTTCATTTTTATTAAAATATGGGTAAACGGAAAAAACTTGAAATCCGACACACCTCCAGATGCCCCGGCTCACCCAGGTTAGTGTTCACCCCCAAATCCGCCAACACACCCAACTTTGATCAAATCAGTCTGCATTCACAAATCTGTGCTCTCCAGAAAACACTCAATGAACCTTCAAATCAGAGTCCACCCCAAAGCCTCCGACACCACGGAATCCTTGTGCACTCACACATTCGCTGACATACCCCTGAAGCTGAGCACCTCCGCAAAGCTGGATGCTCCGCCAAACCCGTCTGCACCACTAGATTCACTGGCAAACCCCGAAATATGCCGGCATCCCCATTTATCTGACCAAACAATAACATGTATCATCCTGTCCTGGTGACATCTGACCTACCAATCCCCTGCAATATTGTCACAGTATGTCCCCAGAAAATCTTTTTCGCAATCTTCACCACTTTCCTCACCACGGCTTCTGCCCTTTTATACTTAATAATGTTACTGGGACACTGATACTTCTTCCCTTTCCTAAACGCCTTGTTCCACTCTAATCGCCTCTGCACACTCCTCAGTCCACAGTGATACAGCCTTTCTCCTATTAATTCTGTTTGTAATGGGAATCACTTCCATCGCAGTTTGCTGAATAACGTGACATAACCTTTCATTGTAAAAATACACATCTTCGTCAATATTCTGCAGCGGTTCTAGAACTTCTGTGAATGTTAAATCTCTTACCCATTCAGACACACAAGTTGAAAAACTATTCTTTAATCAAACCATTACCATCATTCCGCAAACAAACCCTCAGTGAACTGCGTTAAAATCTCAGCAGCAGACAACTCTTCGTGAGCGAGAACAAAATATACTTTCTCACAACTCAGTAGGAAGATTTCCACAAGCGTTGTAAACCATAATCAGTTTTATTCAACTACCTGCTGAATCAAATATTTCTACAGCAAATCCCACATACGGTCCATTCACATTCACAACTCTACACCCTGCCTCCTTCCTTATAAAACTGTCAGCACTACCTCTCTATCAAATGACCAATCATGCCAAACGACAATATAATCCTGCACAGAAAAACTTAACTGTGAAGATAAACTCTTTTCCTGAATACTCAAAACATTGGGGGATTCTGACAAATGAGAAACAGACTTCTTAATGTGTTGACGATGGAAAATCAGGCTGGGATAGACGAGGATGCAGATACTCCACCCATCAGATCTTCATTTACAGCTTCCAACATAACACCGGTTACACCGAGATACCTTTCTGCAGCTTTCACAATCATTTTATGTTTTTGCCAGTAGGACGCGATGTCTGATCAGTGCAATTCACCACATCCATTATTAACATCACAAAATCCATTGTATCCACCAGTACAGAGTCTATTCTCTGACTGGGAACACTTTATTAAGTTTAGCAGTCAGAGTCAGATTTAACATTTTGCAAGGTCTCTGCATAAGACACACCCAACTGTACTTTAACCTGTTGAACTGATACGCCTCTATTTTTCTAAGGCAACATAGTTGCTGTTTTCACATTCCCACCTCTCTCCATGACTGAAATTCACATTAACTAATCATCTCATTTGACCGACAGGTTCCTCTGCCAGTGACAGCAGGGACAGTGAAGGGTCTGAACTACGATAGGCCTGGTGGAAATCTGCCCCAAACTCAGACCCTCCTCGTCTGCTCTATCGCTATGTCGGAGTTCAGCGATACCGCTGTCGGTGGTCGTCGGCAGCGGCATCTACAGGGACGGGCGTGGCTCTCCGTCCACACCTCCGAGTGTCTGTCCCGGCGATGTTTACCAGACTTCCCTCAGCCTCCGCCGATGCAGAGAAAATTGCGCCACCAGCCGGCAGCAGGCACTCTGGGAGTTATGAACTAAGATCCTCCACACTCCTGGTGGATCTCCTCTGGAGACCTCCTGCACAAAATATACTTTGTATAGAATGCAGCAGTTTAAGAAACATACCAGGTCAGGCACAATCTCCTGAGAGGAATACTGTCGAAGTTTCGGATGAAACCCTCCAGTTTCAGCATTGAGAGTGGCCCTTCCAGGCTGCACTGGTGCCCATCAAAATTATCCCATCTGCCTGCGTGTGAGCCATTTCCTCTGGGCATGAGTTAGCTTGAATAGTCACATGGGGACAGGTGTTGGAAGGTTATTCTCCCTGCAGCAGGAGTCTTTAACTAAACCTTTCCTATCCTATACTTAATCACAATGCCTTTTAAATTTGTATCAGTACAGGACCACAAAGGAGGTAGTGTTTGGTCTTTTATCGAGCAGTAAGGTGGATAATTTACTCAGAGCCTGGTAGGCTATACTGCAGATTATTGAGAAAAGCAGAAAATGACATCACTAGTGACGTGACCAATATATTTATGTTCTCTGTAGCCACGAGTCAGATCTCAGAAAAGCGCTGATCTATCTTATTATGTCATTTACGAAGGGGGATGGATAATCCTGGAAAATATAGACTCACGTTAGGGGTAGACACGTTTCTGGAGAAGATTATTAGGGACTGGATGTAGAGTTATCAAACTCCTCACACATCAACATACCCATCGTCCCCTCCAGAATGTGATAGTCTGTTTCCCGACGGCCCTTTCGGCCGGCACCAGGACCATCCCTCCCGTCCATGTACCTGTCCAAGTGTCTCAATGGAACCTCGTTTCTCCACTTCCACTGGCGTCTCATTCCACACTCACACTGTCCTCTCAGTAAAGAATTTCTCTCACATTTTACCCTTAAACCCTTTTCCTTTTACCCCGAACTTATGACCTCTTATTGAAGCCTCACCCAACCTGAGGGGGAAAAGCCTCAGCTTCGGTGCGACAAAACCCTTTGAATCTTTCTCTCCAACTCAGGTCCTCACCTCCTGGAAACATCATTATAAATGTTCGCTCTAATCGTTCAAGGTTCTTGGTACTTCTTCGTGTAGATGGGTGACCCTGGATAGATGCACGGAGCTTAGAAAAATAGAGGGCTATGGGTCAGCCTGGGTATTTCTGTGGTAAGGACAGGTTCAGCACAGCTATGTGGGCC
Organism: Hemitrygon akajei; assembly: GCF_048418815.1. Taxonomy (NCBI): domain Eukaryota; kingdom Metazoa; phylum Chordata; class Chondrichthyes; order Myliobatiformes; family Dasyatidae; genus Hemitrygon; species Hemitrygon akajei. The sequence goes on along the minus strand of NW_027331930.1, from coordinate 1,650,988 downwards.
GAAGGACCTGCATTGTACTGTAGGTTTTCTCTGATCCAGACTACACACAATACTCCAGTATTGTCCTCAGTAACGTCCTTTACAACTTCAACATAACATTGCAATTCGAGTACTCAGTACTTTGATTCATGAAGGCCAATGTGCCAAAGGCTCTCTTCATGACCCTGCCCTGAACTATGGAACTGTATTCCCGGATCCCTCTGCTCTCCGCAGACCACAAACTCCGACCAGTCACTGTCTGAGTCCGACCCTGTTCCTCCCGGCAAAGCGCAACACCTCACATCGGTCCTCATTACATTCCAGCTGCAAAATCGTCAGCCCATTTATCCAGCTGCTAAACTCATCTCCAAGTTTCGATAATCTGCCTCACTGCCACTCATGCTCCGTATCCAGGTGTCAGCTGCAAATCCAGTTTACCATATTCCCATTGAAATCCAAAGTTACGTGGAGCTGAGGAGGAAGATGGCGCCTAACGGCGACTCCTTGTTTGCAACTTCGGAAAGAGCTCTAGTTCTATTTTAATATCTCTATTTTTCCCTTTCATATTTCTTTTGAAGACCCGGGCCTGGAATTACAAGCTGACTTTGGTTCTTTGCGGGAATGGGACCCGTTCTCGGAGTCTGACGACTGGCCGTTATTCGATATACCAAGGACGAGGGCTAAAACACCAGCGCGCCTTCAGTATTCCGGGATTTCGTGGCTCTGGAGGCGGGTGGAGTCGAGGTCGGTGCCGCTGCAGGAAATCGGTGCGTCGTGGGAGACAGAAGATCGAAAGCAGCGAGCTGGCTGCTGGCCGTGTGCCCGGAGACCCGAGTTCCTCGGCCACAGAGCTCGGAACAAGCGACACAACGGACATTTAACATCTTAAATCAGCGAGCTGTTTGTTATGTCCCCCCGGGACATAAGTTGTGAAACGGGGAGGGGGGGGGAGAGAGAGAGAGAGAGAGAGAGAGAGAGAGAGAGAGAGAGAGAGAGAGAGAGAGAGAGAGAGAGAGAGAGAGAGAGAGAGGGGGGTGGGAGAGAGAGAGGGGGGAGGGAGAGAGATGGGGGAGAGAGGCTGTGATATGTTGAATTACCGGGTAAAAGTGTCGTTTTCGGGGTTCTGCAAGTCAGTGTCTCTATTGACGCTTTGCTCGGTGGAAGGCGCTGATGCTTTCGTTAACTGGTGGGTGGGGGGGATGTTTGCATTACTATGCTTACGCGTGGGTGGGGTGAATTGGGGGAATTTGGGGTGCTAACATTTAACTCTCATTCATTCTTTGGGGCTCTCCTCTGTTTTCGTGCATGGTTGCAAAGAGAAGAATTTCAGGACGTATATTGTTTCCATTTGTCTTACATTAACTACACATTTGAAACATTTGATACCTTTGAAATATTTATATATCCTGTCCCTTAGAATGTCTGACAATAAGTTAACCGCTGGTGTCAGGCTCATCCGCCTCTACTTTCCCGGCTCATCGTCAGAGCCTTTCTTGAACAATGGAAGCTAATCTACAGCACCTCACAGGTGTCTAAAGACATTTTAAATACTCATGGAGACAGGCTAAGGCCCCTGCCGTTTCCGTACTCGACTTCCACAAGGGTCGATGCGATGCCTTGTCACTAATTGAAAATTGATCTGCCCTGATTGAGACCATTAAACTACAAGATACAGGAGCACAATTAGGCCATTTGTCCCATAGCGTCTGCTCCGCCATTTCATCATGGCTGATCCATTTACTGTACGCTACTGGCCCCCATCTCCATCCTTCTCTCCATATCCGTTCATGCCCTGAGCAGTCGAGAATCTGTCAACCTCTCCCTTAAATATACGTAAGGACTGCACCCACTGCTGCCTGTGACAACGAGCGAATTCCACAGATTCGCCATTCTCTAGCTAAAGATATTCCGCTTGCTTTCATTCTAAATAGATGTCCCTCCAATCTGAGACTGTCCTCTAGTCTTACACTCTCCCACCAGAGGTATGATCCTCTCCACAAGAACGCTGTCAGAGGCTTTCACCATTCGATAGGTTTCAATCGGGTCACCCTCATTCTTCTGAATCCCAGTGAATGCGGACCGAAAGCCATCGAACCTGGAATCATGTTCGTGAACCTCGTTGAACCCTCTCCAGTTTCAGCACATTCTTCTGAAGATAAGCGATCTAAACCTGTTCACAATACTCCGTTTGTGGCCACACCAGCACTTTATGAAGCCGCTACATTACATCCTTGCTCTTGCATTGAAGCTACCTTCAAATAAATGCTAACATCGCCTTTTCTATCCTCATCACATACTCGAACTCTGAAATAACCTTGAGGGAATCCTGCACAACGAGTCCCAGTTCTCTGTGCTTGTCCGTGTTTTGCATTTTCTCTCCACTTAGAAAGTACTCAACCCTTTCATTTCCTCTGCAAGTGTGAATGACCATACACTTCCTGGCACTGCGTTCCATCTGCCACTTCTTTGTCCATTTTCCTCATCTGTCAGTCTTTCTGCAGCCTCGCTCCGTCCTTAAAATTATCTGTCGCTCCACCCATCTCCGTATTGTCTGCAAACGTTGCAAGAATGCCATCAATTAGATCATCCAAATCATTGACATATAACATGAAAGAATTATCACAACACAGTCGTCTGTCGAACAACACTTCTCACTGGCAGCCAGCCGGAAAAGGCCCCTCTCTTCCCATTCTTCGTCGCCTGCTAGTCAGCTACTGCTGGAATTATTTTTGTTGTGTTTTATTCCCTCTCTGATGCTGGCTTCGACTTCTCTTGTCAGCCACGGTTGTCAATCTGTGCTATTCTTTGCCAGAGACGTCATTCGGTATATCTAAGGCAGAGGTTGATAAATTCTTGTTTAGACAGAAAAGGAAGGGCGACGGTGAAAAGGATGGGGGCTGAAAGCGAAAGTGGAACAGCCATGATGAAAACGCGGATTTATTAGGTCTAATTTCCCGATTCTGCTCCAGAATCTTATGGTCTTCTGAAGGCTGAAGAGCGAGATGCTGTGGTCCATATAGGTACCAATGCCATGGGTAGGAAAAGGGATAATATTATTCAAAGTGAGTTCAGAGAGATGTGTGCAAAGTTAAATGGCGGGTATTACAGGGCTGTGTCCTTAGGATTGCTACCCATGCCACAGTACCAGTGAAATCAGAAGTAAGAAGAGTATACAGTTTACCGTGTGACGATGGAGCTGGTGCAGGCGGGAGAGCTTCAGATTTTTGGATCATTGGGCTGTTTTTTAAAGTGCATCTCCATACACGTTTTGGCACTGTATTCCATCTGCCATTTCTTTCCTATTTTTCCTCAGGTGGCTGAGTCCCTTTGGTCAGCTTTCTGGGTTGTATCATCGAGAGCGGGCAGGTGAGAGCAGACTCAGAGAAGATCCAGGCAGTGGAAGAATGGCCTAGGCCCACGACCCGCAACAAACTTCAACGATTCCTGGGGTTTGACAATTTCTACCGCCGATTTATCAGAGATTGCAGTCGAGTGGCGGCCCCCCTTACCCGGAGTACCTCGCCTACTACCCCCTTCTGTTGGGACTCCGAAGCCGACTCGGCATTCACCGACCTAAAGAGGCGTTTCACCACCGCTCTCATTCTGGTCCATCCGGACCCAGCCCGTCAATCCATTGTCGAGGTGGACGCCTCAGACTCCGGGATAGGAGCAGTCCTGCCCCAACGATCAAGTTCGGACGAAACGCTTCACACCTGCGCCTTCTATTCTCGCCGACTGTGTCCCGTCGAACGGAATTACGACGCGGGGAATCGGGAACTCCTGGCGGTCAAACTGGCATTGGAAGAATGGAGGCAATGGCTGGAGGGGGCAGAACTACCGTTTGTGGTATGGACTGATAATAAAAACCTGGGGTATATTCAGACTGCCAAACGTTTGAACTCCCGCCAGGCCGGTTGGTCATTATTTTATGGACCGTTAAAGTTTTCCCGCAAGAACGGGAAGCCGGACGCGCCGTCCCGCCAATCCGACTCCAAGGAGGACACTTCCAGCCCAGAGGCTGTCCTCCCACCACCCTGCGTGGTTGCCACCCTCACTTGGGAGATGGATTCCAAAGTTAAAAAAGCCCAACAGGATTACCCTGACACAGGCAATGGACCCATAGATCGTCTGTATGTGCCCGTTTCCGTCAGGTCCCAGGTTCCCCAATGGGGCGCAAGTCTCTGTTCGCCTGCCACCCCGGGATTGCTCGGACCCTAACCCTGCTGAAAAAGCACTCTTGGCGGCCGTCCATGGAGGCGGATACCCGTTCCTATGTCTCGGCATGTTCCATCTGTGCCCGGGGAAAAGCCTCTCATCCTCTCCGTCCAATCCCTGGTCGTCCCTGGTCACACATCGCCCGACACTTCGTCCCCGGTCCACCCCCTTCACATGAGAACACCCCCGGACTCACCGAGGCAGACCGATCCTCCAAGGCGGTGCACTCCTCCCTAAACTCACTTCCTCTCCAGAACCCGCAGGTCCTCTCGTCCGTCTGCCGCCTCCACGGAATCCCCGCGGACATCGTCTCCGATCGAGGTCCCCAGTTCGTCTCACAGGTATGGGCCTTCTGTCAAGCCTCAGGTGCATCGGTCAGCCTGTCATCCGGCTTCCACCCCCAGACGAACGGGCAGGCGGAACGGGTTAAACACGACCTGGAGGCGACGCTATGTTGTGTAAAGGCAAACAACCCGTCGGCCTGGAGCGGCCACACACACACACACACACACACACACACACACACACACACACACACACACACACGCACGCACGCACACACACACACACACACACACACACACACACACACACACACACACACACACACACACACACGCACGCACACACACACACACACACACACACACACCAAAACATGCTTCCGAATCGAATAGGATTTTTCATTAAGAAACGTTTGAACAGATGCTATTTCAGGGTGTAGCATATCAGGAAAGAAATCATACAGACTTCATTGAAATTTTGGTTGGCTTGATTGACTTCATTTAATCGCTTTCTTAAGTCACAGGGTGACTTTAATTTAATTCGCAGTATTGTGTTTCATTACGTATATAGAGAGGGAATGCGCCTTTAGGTTGGAGTATCTTAATTTTGCCTTTCAATAAACGAGATAGTGGAGACCGGTGTCTACATTGGGTTAGTAAATGAGCATCTGACTCGACCCGCGCCGTCTTGTGGGAATGTCTGACAGTGAAGTTGGTGAGCGGAATGGGAATAGATGGACATATCCGCAGACGAATGTGCGGGCGGCATTCCGGAGTAGTTCTTTGTCTGGCATCTGGCGGGAAGAATGAGGTTCTGACTCTCTTGGACGGTGCTTTGCCCCTCCCGACACACACACTATCTTAACGTCCCGGACTGCCGGTCGATGGGACAATCCGCCCGGGAATAACAGTTGGGAGATGAGGCGGTGAACCTGAGGAGCTGGAGCCCGGACTGGAGACTCTGCCGCCGCCTCTGGCGACTACTCAGGATGCGGCGCCGTTAATCAACTGAAGCATCGAAGTGACTGGATATTTCACCGCGCTGATCGCCTGCTCCCTGAATTTCGACTGAGTCACCATGTAAATAAATGTGTTCGTGCAGCAGCTGAGATCCATCAGGAAAAACCCGAAGTAGTGAAAGATCAATTCAGATTCATTGAAATCGACCCCATTTCCCGAGACCTGATAATATATGACATTTACAACGTATGTCATCCACAGCAGGATGAAGCTGCCGGAGAGGGTGAAGAGTAAAACCACAGACCTCCTCCTGCTCTCCATCTCCGGGTCACTGCGGTTCTCCCTCTTGCTCTGACCCTTCAGCCCCTTACGGACCCGACTGGCCACTAAAATGTGTCTGACTGTCAGAGCGTTGAGCAGCAGGATCCCAGCGAAAGGCAGGAACGGAGTTAAAACAGTATCGAGCCAATCATATCCCACCCACCAGGGGTCAGTGAAATAATTGTCCTTGGTAATACAGAACCATGGTACATTGTCGATGATCACACTGGGTTCCCGAACAAAGTATCGTGGAACGCTTCTCAGACACGACAGTACGCCGGTTGTTGTCAGAACCACAGCGGCAGTTTTCCCGGTGCAATATTTTGTTTTCAGTTTCTGGCAGCAAATGGCGGCAAACCGGTCAAAGGTGAAAGTGACGGTGAACCAGACAGAACAGTGTGTGGCTATGAAGCTCAGAACATCGATAACACTGCACACAGGGGTTATGCTCAGAAAACTCCACCGGAAGTAAAACACTCTGATTCGAATCAAAATGACGCTGGTGACAATGGTCAGTAGATCCGCCGCTGCCATGGCCACCAGGTAGCGAGTGGTGCAGGTAGAGAGGCCGCACTTTCCCCGGGACAGGATCACAATCGCCATTACATTCACTGGAGAGAGAGAGCAGACACTGGGCATTACTGAAAACAGTGCTAGAGTCTGTAAACGGCTGATAATCTAACACCAGAAATGGGTTGCACTGTCTCTGACCTGTCTTCTTCAGTGTGCAGATAAGACGATTCGTGGGGAATCGTTAGCGATAAAAACGATCTGCATGAGCAACAACGATCGGTGTAGAACCCCATTCCAGTCGCTGATGGGGCCGGTTTCACTGAATTAACTGACTGACCAGGACTCTGGAAAATCAGCATCTGATGAGGCCCAGAAGGGATACAGAGAGGAGCAACACAGTCAAAACTGCAGGAACTCAGTAGGTCAGGCATCATCCGTGGAATTGAATAATCTTTCGTTTCGGGTTGAGACCCTCCTTCAGGACGAAGCGCTGTCCCGATTTATGACGGGTTTCAGAGGGAAAGAAGGAACCACTTAGTGACCTGTGGCTGAGTTGCTCCGTTAATGGATTAATTCTGCAGCGCAGTTTAATTCGATAACACACGGCAGCAGATCCGTGAACACAGGTTCAGGTGATCAGACCCAATAACTGACCAACAGACAGTGGGATCCGACTCTGACAGACTCCACAGTGAGACGTGAAGCGCAGGACTAGGGTTACCCTCTGATCAATAACCTTAGGAAAAGTGTACTTGAGAATGCAAGCATTTCCCAGTGACAACTTCCCGGAGAGATCCCTCACCCCAGAACTGGGACATCTCTGGACAAGGTGTCATTCAAGGCAAGAACAGCGTTCAATTCGATCCCGTGAGTTAGAGGAGAAACATAGACTTAGTTCCACTTGTTAATAAATACAAAAATTCAGAATGTGACATTGACAGGATCGATATCGATATTTGTGTAAGGATGATCAGTTCGTAAGCTTGTAACATGATATTAAACAGTTTCACACCGGTTAACACACAGAAATAACGAACATGAAATGCTCTGCTCACTCACCAGGAACTCCAATGACGCCAATGAACATGTACAATACTTTCACCACATTGATATAACTATCGAACATTGCAGCCATTTTCTCTGGCCGGTGATTTGTCTCTTTGTGCGACAGGCGATCTCTCGGAATGAAATGTTAAGGCAGCACATGCCTGGGGTTTTTTAAGCCATTTTGCAATTCTACAGGGACAGATTTCAACACATTGAAAAATAAAGGTTTTCAAATTATTTACAAACGAATTACATCAGACAGATGAAATTAATGAATAATATTTAGATCATTTGTAGGAGTTAGTTTGTTACAACAAAGGTGACTGAACCGTCCGAGGTGTCTTATCAATTAAATATGCTTCCACTGTAAATATGTACTTCAAAAGAACCAGTTGTCTGACAGAGAATATTGAAGTAAATTTCATTGTGCCTGTGAAATTGTACTGAATCACCTACTGTTACCATTCTCCTCAAGAGTATAAACTCTTGATGTAGTTTGTGCTTGTGGGACTCTACTGAGAGGCTTAGAAGAAAATGTCTGTTTGTGTTGATGAATAAACACAATTTCGTATCCACTAAATCCTCCAATTGCTTCAGTGACTTAGTCACACACAGATCATTTGGGGGCTCATCCATGACCCATCCCTAACCCGAACACATGCCATGAAATTGAGCAATCTAGAGGGGTGGAGGGGTATGTTTTAATCATGTCACTCCGTAGGTGTCACAGAAAACGGTGCGAAATTGTGTGTGTGTGTGTGTGTGTGTGTGTGTGTGTGTGTGTGTGTGTGTGTGTGTGTGTGTGTGTGTGGTGTGTATCATTTCACAAAATACTTAGCTCCATTTAAAAAAAACAAGAACAGAGGACAAAATTCACATTGAATTTATTAATATTTCATTCAAAACGGAACAACCTTGAGATCTGACACACCTCCCAATACACCGGCTCCCCCGAGCCAGTGCTCACCCCCGAATCCGCCAACACCCCCAACTCTGTGCAAATCAGTGTGCACCCACAAATCTGTGCTCACTGGCAAAACCTCATTCAACCCTCAAATCAGTGTGCACCCCAAAATCAACCGACACCCGAAAATTCCAGTGCACTCGCACATTCACTGACTTACCCCTAAATCTGTGCATATCCTCAAAGCAACATTTACCACCAAATCCGTATGCATCCCCAGATTAACCGATAAGTCCCGAAATATGCGCACATCCGCAAATTCATGCGCACCCCAAATCCGTGCGCACACCTACACATTACACTATCACAGAGCAGGATTCACTTCAACTACTTTACAAAATAGCTGCGTCCACCTTAAAAGTAGCAAGAACAAAGTTTAAATTGCAAACACACGCCCACATGCATATACTTCGTATAATCATTGACATCCCCTTAAATCTTCGCACCTCATCAAACTTATCTGTATCCCTTCATCAGTGGGTTTCCCAAATCCACCGAGTCCCATATTCGCTGACAAACCCCTATGACTGCTCATATCCACAAATCCCTGTGCGCCCCCATATTCACCAAATCATCCCTAAGTCAGAGTAATCCTCAAATATGTGTGCACCCCCAAATCCGAGCACACTCCGAATCCACAGATACCCCCAAATCCACCGACTGTGCGCACCCCAAACCTGCTGACGCCCCCACATGCAAGTTACATTTTCAGAGCAAGGATCGTTTCAAGCAGTTCTCGATATATCTGCCTCCACCCTAAAGAATAGCAAGAACAGAGGTCAAGGTTCAGGTGGAATTTATTATTAAAGTTTGTATCAATGAATCAAATTTGACAACCTCCGAATCCACCGGGATTCCCAAATCTGCGCTAATCTGTAAATCTGTGTGTTCTCCCAAAATTGTGCACACCCGCCATGCCGAATGAACCACAACTCAGTGTTCGCTCACAAATCAGTGTATCTCCAAATCCGTGCGCACCCCAAACCTGCCGACACTCCCAAATCCGCCTACATACCCAGATCCGTGCGCACCCCAATCCTGCCGACACTCTCAAATCCACCTACATACCCAGATCCGTGCGGACCCCAAACCTGCCGACAAAAATCCACCTACATACCCAGATCTGTGCGCACCCTAATCCTGCCGACACTCTCAAATCCACCTACATACCCAGATCCGTGCGCACCCCAAACCTGCCGACATTCCCAAATCCACCTACATACCCAGATCCGTGCGCACCCCAAACCTGCCGACACTCCCAAATCCACCCACATACCCAGATCCGTGTGCATCCCCAAACCTGCCGACACTCCCAAATCCACCCACATACCCAGATCCGTGTGCACCCCCAAACCTGCCGATACTCCCAAATCCACCCACATACCCAGATCCGTGTGCACCCCCAAACCTGCCGACACTCCCAAATCCACCCACATACCCAGATCCGTGTGCACCCCAAACCTGCCGACACTCGCCAAACCACCTACATACCCAGATCCGTGCACACCTGAAACCTGCTGACATCTCCCAGAGCAAGAATCATTTCAAACAAATCGCAAAATAGCTGTCTCCACCTTAAATCAAATAGCAAGAGTTTAAAGTTCAAAGTTTAAAGTTTATTTGTTATTAAATGAAACATTATTGAGATTCATCACATCCCGAAATCCAAGGTCATCCCAATCTGTGTGCATCCTCAAATCCGCCGACACACCCAATTCTGTGCGGTGCCTCAGATAGATTTGCACTCCCAAATCCCTGTGCACCCTCACACGCCCAAAGCTGTGTGCACCCCGAAATTCACTGACACTCCGAAATCAGTATTCACCAACATGCCCTGAAATCAGCAAATCACTGTGCAGCCCCATTTCCATGTGTACCCCCAAACCCGCTGAAATCGCCACAGACAAATCAGAGCTTCCGAGAGCAAAACTCATTTCAAACAGTTCTCGAAATAGCTGCCTCCATGTTAAAAAAGTTCAAAGTTCATAATGTATTCATTATTATCATTGTGTGTCTGCATCTATGAGTTTTATATAAACACCCGTGTGTGTCTTTGTGTCAGAGTGTATCTAGCACTCTGGCGCTTTGTCGTGACGGCTTGGCGACTGAGAACACTTGGCTGGGACAACAGAGTGTGTACACTTGTTCGGGGAACTATATAGCATTGCATTGCTTGTAAGGGATACAGCAATATCATGGGCTTAACTCTGAGGAGGTTGAACAGGGAATGAACGAGTGAACCTTTAAGGAGCGTTTGATGGTTCTGGGCAAAAAAAATGAGGGAGAAATCAGCTTGAAACCTATCGAATATTGAATGCACACGGAACGGGACACAGTGAAGACCTGGGGAGGCAGGAGTGATTCGGCGGCTGATCTTGCTTTACGGATGTGCTAAGATTTAGGACTATGGATGTGAAGGGTGGGTGCACAGGAGTTGTGAGGTGTCCGTTGCTTTCGGGGTGCACACTGATTTAAGGATTGAATGCGCGTTTACCAGTGAGCACAGATTTGTGGGCTCACACTGATTTACACAGAGTTGGGTGTGTTGGCGGATTCGGGAGTGCACACTGACTTTTGGGAGCCGTTGGATTTCAAGGAGTATCGAATCTCAAGGTTCATCCGTTTGTACAGACTTCAATAATAAATGCAATATGATCTTTGACTTCTGTTCTTGCTTTTGTTAAATGGAGACAGCCGATTTGTGAACTATTTGAAATTATTCTTGCTCTGTGCATGTGGGGGTGTCTGCTGATCTGGACAGGTGACGAGTCTCAAGGCTGTTTCATTTGTACATAAAATAATAATAAATGCAATTTGAATTTTGACCTCTGTTCTTGATTATTGGGAAGAATGTCCTATTTCTGTCCTAAATCTATTGGTGTTATGGTCTGATAACAGATTCCTGAGGCACGGCACTGGTGGACGTCCTCCATGCAGAATATGACCCGTCTACAACCAATCTTTGCCTACTGTGGGCAAGCCAGTTCTGGATCCACAAAGCAATGTCCCCTTGGATCCCATGCCTCCTTACTTTCTCAATAAGCCTTGCATGGGGTACCTTATCAAATGCCTAGGGAGATTAAATTAGGGGCATGAACCAAGAGAGATAAACTGAATTGGAGACGGACAAGTGTATAGTCATCCAAGGTCAGGCAGAGACAATGGGTCTACACACACACACACACACACACACACACACACACACACACACACACACACACACACACACACACACACACACACACACACACACACACACACACACACACACACACACACACACACTTTCTTACCGCCTCTTCGGCTTTGAGCCGTGTTCTTTGACACATACAGGGTGCTATGATTAAAGCATGCTCCCCCACACTAGACTGGTGAGTTTAATGGCGATATGTCAGGGTTAGGGGCGGGTCCTGGACGAGCCACCAAATGTTCTGAGTATGACCGAGTCGCTGTTGTCGTTAAGCGTTTCATGGATAGGAAAATGTTTATTCATCACCACAGACGGACATTATTTTGGAGACCCCCTCGGTAGAGTCCCCTAAACATAACCTTCATCAAGGGATTATGGTCTTCAGGAGATTGGTAAGAGTCGGTGATTCAATACAGTTTTGCAAGCTACTATGACATAATTTACTTCCATATGCTGTGTCTGATAAATGGTGCATATGTACAGTGGAAGCACCTTTAGCTGATAAGACACCTCGGAAGGTTCAGACACCATTGTTGGGACAAACTAACTCCCACAAATGGTCTAAATATAAATCCATCAGTTTATTCTGAATCTGTCACAGCGAGGATTGCACCTGCTTGATGTAATTGGTTTGTAAGTGAATTAAAAGTCTTTGCTTTTAAATCTGTTGAAATCTGTCTCCGTGGAGTCGCTAAATGATATTAAAAACCTCAGGCATGTGTAATCCCAACATCTCTTTCCGAGAGATCGTCTGTAGCACAGGAGGACAAACCACTGGACAGAGAAAATGTCTGCAATGTTGGATAGGTACTTGAGTGTGGGGAAAATATTGTACGTGTTCATTCCAGTCATTGGAGTTCCTGGTGAGTGAGCAGAGCAATTCATGTTTGCTATTTCTGTCAAGGCTTTGGAGCAGGGATCCAATCTCAGACCCAGTACAGTGCACACAGTGATATATACTGAGTCACAAATCCCGAGGTACAAACAAAGACAGCGTCAAAGTTCAGGTAGAGATCAAAACATCCAGAGAAATCCAAACACCAGAATCGGGAAACAGGCAGAGTCGATATTCAGACCGATAGGGTACAGATACGAATGCTGGAAACGCTGAGGAAAATTCACTGACACAATCTGCCGACAAACCGGTGAAAGCACCGGACTGAAATACACTGAGCAATAAACAGAGCGGCAGGTGATAGGTGGAGCACAATGAGACACAGGTGGCAGCAATACAGGTAATAATGAGAAACAGATGAGAGACGGAGTACTCAGTAATACAGGCGCCGGAGTAGAGCAGGAGCGGGGACAGGAGCGGGGACATGGCAATGGCTACTCAGTCCCGTAGCGCTCCCAGTCCCCATGGTACTGGACTCCACACTCTCGGCGACGAACTTCCACCATGAACACCTCTGACCCATCGATGAGCCGTGAGGGAGGGGGACAGGACATATACGCTTCATGATAAGCTTCATGCGGGACACATGGAAGGTGAGATGAATGCGGCGGAGAGTGGCGGGAGGTTGAGACGTACGGCAGCAGTGCTGAAGACTTCAGCAATGGGAAAGGGGCCGATGAAGCGGGGGGCGCGAGTTTGTGGGAATCCACCTTGCAGGGTAGACCTCGGGCTGAAAGCCACACACGCTTCCCTGGCGGTAAAGTGGGGCCTTGGAGCGATGGCCGTCAGCTTGTCGCTTGATCCTAGCAGAGGCACGGAGAAAGACGTTGAGGTCAAAGTCAAGGGATTAAGCTGCAACCTTTTAAAACTCTGGCTCAGCCACATCCGGAGTATTTCATTATTACAATCCAGCAACAATGAATATATGATTGAGACAGGGTTTTTTATAACAAATAAAACATTTATTAACTCAATTCGGGTTAGAAGGACTAATAATATTATTCTACAGCAGATATTTAATTTCTTTCTCAGCAAGTTCACATTTTCCATGTTCATCCTATATGGATGTTGTTTATTGGGTTTAGCATCTCCAACATGTCCACCATGCGCAGCTACTGTGGTTCTTCTAGGAACGTCTGGAGACAAATCTCTATACTTAAAAATTAATTGCTTCATTTGCTGCTTCTGCTCTGGCCGTAAATGAGCTAATGTCTAATCAATACTTTCCAGAATGGTTGAGTTTGGTAATCTTACAGAAACAATGTTGGGTTTACAATGCGTTTCAGGTGAATCATCCATTACGCTCCTAGTGAGATCAGACTTATTATTATTACGATCTGAAGTTTTTATCACGTAATCCACATCATTGATTTTAGACACAATTTAATAAGGACCATGAAAGTTAGCTTGTAAGGGATTCGTTTGCACCGGGAAAAGAACCAGCACCTTATCTCCAGGCTTAAACGTCCTCATCCTAGCTTCTTTATCGTATAAGGTTTTCATTTTCTCCTGAGCCGATTCTAGATATTCCCTAGCTAAGGTACAAACTTTATTTATCCATTTTTCTCTTATTAAGGCCAAAGGGCCTCTAACTCTATGCCCAAATACAAGTTCAAATGGACTGAAACCTAATGAATCCTGTACCGACTCCCTTACTGCAAATAGAAGAAACTATATAGCCTCATCCCAATCATTTTCATTTTCCACAAAATACGTCCTAATCATAGTCTTGAGGGTAGCATGAAACCTCCCCAAGGCACCTTGCAATTCTGGATGAGTTGCAGACGAAGCAATCTGCTTAGCTCCCAATTTATAAACTATCTGTTGAAACAATTCGGACATAGAATTACTGCCTTGATCAGATTGTATTTCCTTAGGCAACCCAAAATAAGTAAAGAATTTTATAAGAGCCTTTGTTACAGTTTTAGTTGTTATATTCCTAAGTGGTACTGCCTCTGGAAATCTAGACGCAGTGCACATGATAGTCAGCAAATACTGATGGCCAGTTTTTGTTTTTGGTAATGGTCCTACACAAACTATAACAGTTTTGGAAAACGGTTCAGCAAATGCGGGAATAGTTTGCAGTGTGGCTGCTGGAGTAAATTAATTAGGTTTACCAACAATTTGGCAAGTATGACACGTTCTGCAAAACATCGTCACATCTTTTCTCAAACCAGGCTGGTAAGAATGTTTTAAAATCTTGTCCACAGTTTTCCTTACCCCTTTAGGTCCACACAAGTGATAAAGTTAAAATCTCATTTCGATAAACATTAGCACCAACTACCTGGTGAACAATGTTCCATTCATCACTTGCAGGAACTGTAGGCGGTCTGCACTTCCTCATCAGTACTCCTTTCTCAAAATAATCTCTTACTGGCACCCTGTCAATTTCACTATCCGGAAGAGTTTGTTCTTTTAACTTGATAATCTCAGGGTCTCTACTCTGCTCTGCTATCAGCTGCTTCCGAGACAGAGACAAACCTTCATTGTCAGACTTACTCCAAGAATCTTGTCGAACAATGAAGGTAAGAAAGTTTCTGACACATCCTCGAAACTCGAGTCCCGAGTTGTACAGTCATGGATAACAACCCCATTCTGCACATAATCTTTTTAGCCATAGCTCGAGTTACAACACTGGAGGTTCAATGAGGATATCAAGACCCAGCTGAGGAAGCTCCACATCAACCTGGATGGATGGGAGAAATTATCACAGGGTTGGAAAAGCTGGAGACGTACTGTCTATGCAGAGACTGCACAGCTCGAAGAAAATCTCCACCGTGCCGCTGAGACTGAGCGGCTTCAACATAAGGAGAGACGGTTAAAGGCCCCAACCAGCTACATCCACCAGCACCTCAATGGTTACACCTGGCAAC
Source organism: Hemitrygon akajei (assembly GCF_048418815.1). Classification (NCBI taxonomy): domain Eukaryota; kingdom Metazoa; phylum Chordata; class Chondrichthyes; order Myliobatiformes; family Dasyatidae; genus Hemitrygon; species Hemitrygon akajei. The sequence goes on along the minus strand of NW_027331930.1, from coordinate 1,635,747 downwards.
ACTGCAACAGGACTTGTGGAGCACGGATCGGCCGCTTCAGTCATTTCAAGACACACAAGTGACCAGATCAACCAGCAGGAGAAGAATCACACCCGACTACGAATGATCGCTGATGATGATGATGATAATCACAAGAATCTACGATACAACGATGAAATGGCACACCCGCCAAACTCACCAATGTTTGACAGCTTCAGTTTCCGTCATCTGTCAAAGTGCAATTGGAGTCGCGTGTTATCTGCAGAGCGGCCGATGGAATGCAAACATATACACCTTTCCATTCTCCAGCTCTCTCTGAAGTTTGTCTATATCGGTCCGTATTGTTACTCCACATATTCGTCATTTGCAATATAAATGCGAAGAGTTCTCGGGTATATGCCAGATTATAGATGGCACTAACTGGGGCAGATGAAATTGTCTGATAGCTCGAACAATAAAATCACTATAACAACTGTGGCTGTTCTGTTCGTGCAGTGTCGTTCCCGCAGCCGTTCTCAACAAACTGTGATCGAGCTATCGAAAGAGAAACCCTGTGTCAGCAAAACCCAACAGTCTCCAATTACAAACGTTGGTACGAGTGTCTGACGCAAATCTGAGTATATTAACGTGATTGTTGACGTAAGTAGCCTGTCACACAACAGCAACAAATACAACTAACATGACATCTACTTTTGCCGTTCCACTCGTAAGGGTGAAGAATTTCAAGTCCACGTGTTCCGCCAGGCATGAACACAATCGTCGTTAAATTAACCACAAGAAAACTATTTTTGCCAAAACTAAACGGCTTTATTTCAGAATTGCACTGCACTGTACGGAATAGTTCCAATTCCTCTGTTTCCGTAAATGGCCGGTTTTAGAAAATTAGCGTTGGAAATATTGATAATGGTAGCCCAGGGGTACTGTTCCTCTCAGCAGAAATTTGTTTGGAAAATAGGTAGATTCACAGTTTTAAACTTGTTATTTCGGAAAGAACGCCAGAGGGGAAAGCTTCATTAACGCTGTTGTGGTGAAGGTGAGTTTACTTACATACTTGTGCCCTGTGCTCCTAACGGCGGCATTGGGCATTGATGTCCTCCCGTCTTCACCGTCCTCTGAGATCGATGCTATGATTGGAGTTCGTCAAAGCTCCTATACTCCATTGTCTGCACTGTATTGTGGATTGGCCTGGACAGCTTCACCAGAGCCCCTTTGGCCGGACTTACCCGTTTCTACCTCTCCCGACGGGATCGCAGGCTTGGCGTTTCAGAGCCAAGAGACACTTGGACAGAAATAAAACACGAGTTCTCATTTGTTGATATGTGATGGAAAGATCAGCTTGTCTAAAGTCAACTAGAAAGTTCACCGAAAGAGCTGCCAAGCTGTTGTGAAGTCGCAGAGTTTTGTTATCGTTCAGATTCCGACATAAAGCACTAAATCCCGGTTATCCTTCTTTCGTTGGACAACAAATACAATGTATCATGTACGGTGTGTAGGCAAGGGATGTACCAAATATAATGTTTATAAAGGACAGATTCCGGAATTAAATAACGTGGGGCTGGAGATAACAGAATCTGGTCCAACATGATTTATTGAAGATATAATGAAGGCATGGGACTTTACACTCATGCACTGACACACAGCGACAGCGCGAGTACACGTTATTGTCACTTCAGGCCGCTTTGCTTTAGCAATAATCAGTGCGTTTGCTTTAAATACGAAGTGTCTTAAATCCAGTAGGGAAAACACGGCAACTGGCCTTACCTATGGACACACATCGGCTTTTAGCCGTCACTTGCCGTCAGACAATAACAATCGTAATGGTTTCTGGGTTTGCAACAACAACAAATACAGGAAATATTCAGACAACAACGGGTGAATATAATACAGCTGCGAGGAATGGCACAATGGGTGCTGGGAGATTCAGGTATTACTCTGTCCATCAGTTTCAATAGTCACATGATCACAGACCACCCCCCCCCCCATATCACTGTAGATGCGATGTAACATAACTTCTGTCATCGTTTCCTAAGCCATTTCTCATCCACACTGACCGGTGTCGTGGCACCAGACCAATCTAAAAACAAGGAGGCGTGAACAGTCGCCTTCCAGGAAAAAGACTATCCAATTTAACAGCTAAAACAATTGCCTTTCTATAACTTAGAGATCTTAATATACTGCGCCTACTGAACGGCACTTGAGGGTGATGGCGCACGTTGTAAGCATATAGAGACATAGAATATTTTCATTTGAAAGTTGTCAACACTGTGTCCGAAAGAGTGTACATCATGTGGGGCAATATTCGCCGTGCAGGTCGATGGGAGCCGGCAGTTGATATGGTTTCGCCATGGACTAGATGGGCCGAAGGTCCTGCTTCTTGGCTGTACTTTTATATGAGTCTGTGACTCTGTTTCCGTTTTGGAGTGTAAGTGATGGAAATTAAAGATGTGTAAATATGTGATCTGAGAAGTAATTTGCATTGTACGATGAGACAACTGGTATCAATTGTTTACCTTGAAGGTTCTGTTCAGTGGACTGTCTCTAATGTGACTAAATAGGTATCTTAGTCTTTGATGGAAATCTAAAGGATTACAGCTTGTACTAACTGGAAGAAGTTATTCAGGTAGATCTCTGAAATTGAGTTGCCGACAGGATGGGAGTGGATTTTCCAGTTACATCTTTTCTCTGGTGCCGGGTAATCAGTAGAAAAACCAACGTTGATGGAAAAAGTACTGTCTCTCCCGCTCCAGAAAGGGAAATATTAATAAGCGTTTCCATCGGATTTCTAAATGGACATTGAATCTGTATTTCCTGCTTTTTACTGCATCTTTAATTTAATTCATTCCTTTATATATCTATATTTCTTGCAATTTATGGTTTTAGTATTATTCATTGGAAGTATTGCCGCCGGTAAGCGATATATTTCACGATTTATGGCGGTGTTAGTAAACCTGATTCAGATTCTGATTCCGAATCTGAGGTACTAACGTTCGCCTGCCAGGGTTCATTAATATGTGACGGTGAGATGTGACGGATACAGAAAATTATTTGATCTACCAGGAAAAGTTACAATTGTATTTGAGTTTTACTCACTGAGCCGACCATATAATGTCACTGGATGTTTGACGCCATTCCTCAGCACCAGCGTGGATTTCCTGTTGATTGCAGTATGGGGACATCTAGTGGACGGCACAGAAAATGTAACGCTGGCGGTAGAGCTCCGTCAAAACGCAGTATGACTGCTTCTTGACGCTGACATTTTCATGATCTTTCTCCTTTACTGTTGTATAGTTCAACACCCGTGCCGGGTGAAGCAATGGTCGAGTCCTGTTCCAAGATCGCCGCAATTTGCGAAATTTTAATTTCAGAATATTAGTAGACATAATATATTAGATTCAACGCTTCTGTACAGTTCGCGTTTTAATGACGGGGAAAAGTAACACAAAAAGAAAATCTACAGCTGCATTTCTGATACAAACTCCTCTCAGTAGCCTTTGACAACATTACCGGCGAAGGGTTGGGAAGAATTGTTCTGCACGTCAGAGCTGCCTTTCTGATACCATCCCCTCTCAGTCTGAGGGGATGCTACACATCTCCATTGATGGGACAGACTGGGGCGTCGTGCAGTTTTAACTTCCCATTTAGGAAGGTACTGTCTGCTTTTTGAATGAAAAGGCTGTAGTCACATATCTTACACTGTTACAATGGAAATTGTAGGTAACCGAGCTCACTTTATCGGACACTAGCTTTCCAGGTTTCAGGAATATTCCTCCGGTTGTCACACAGATCCCTGGAATGATCTATAGTCCAGTGAATTAGAATAGAATTCTACCAGTGTAAGGAAAATCGTTGGCCCATATTCTGGCATGCATGCAAAATTCTGAATACAATTTCTATCGGTGTAGCGATCACATCTCTGATTTTTGTTGTTTCTTGCGCCGCACAATTCAATTAATTTTTCTGACTTCAATGAATGCCGCAAACTACTAACATTCGCTCACCTGGCTGCAGGAAATTTTACCAGACATATAAGTGACATGGAAATGCTTTTGAACTTCCTTCAAAGCTTACAACTCGTTTTGGTTTCATCTACAGAGCCGAACACATACCGTAACCAGATGTTTGACTCCACATTTCAACTCCTGCCTGAATTTCCTCTGTGCCAGAGTGTAAATACACGTGTTGGTGCAGATGGAGAGAAACTGCAACATGAACCCAAACTGTTGCAGGAAATACGTCGGGGTGTTCAAATATCTGTCAGTGTAGAAGTAATTCTGAACTTGCCAGTTCATAGTATATACAATAATGGGGATCCACAACAATATGAAATTGGCTGACAGAGCAAACAACAAAATTATTGACTTTCTCCGGTTCTCCACTTCTGGATCATTCTTTTTCTCTCTGCTGTTCCTGAGCCCCCGGCGAACTCTGTTTGCCGCGATAATATGACTGACTGTGAAAGCATTAAAAAGTAGAATCAAACCGATCGGCAATAAAGGTGTATTGATAATGTTAAACAACTGGAATGCTTTCCACGCTGGTAAAGTTCGGTAATCCATTGTCAAAATGCACCGCCAGGGTATGTTGTCAATGATATGGTAAGGTTCTATCGCAAAGTAGAATGGAACACTTTTCGCACAACATCCTAAACACACAATTACTATCACAATAGTCGCTGTCCTCTCGGTGCAGTATCGTTCCCGCAGCTTTTGACTGCAGATTGCAATAAAGCGATCGAACGTGAAAGCCACCGTGAGCCAAACAGAACAGCCCACGGTTGCGGCCCTCAGGGCTAGCGTCATGGCACAAACCGGTGTAATGTGCAAAGGAAGGGCATAAACATAAATATTATTGATCTGATCGATTACAACAGAAATAATAACAACCAGTAAGTCAGCTGCTGCCATTCCCACCAGGTAACGGGAGATGCATTTAGAGAGTCTGCAGTTTCTCAGAGACAGGATCACAATCGCCATTAAATTAACTGCAAGGAAGCAAAGAAAAGGTTAAGCTTATCGATCCACTCATCTGGACAGACCCATCATTGTAGCGGAGAATGCTGAGGATTTTATATATTGCGGGAATAGAATGGACTCAGGGAGACTGTTTCTTCGGCGATAACATTTTGGAGTGGAAGATCGGCAGAGCTAAATGAATGTTTTGATGTACAGGTGACAAATAAACTTGAATCTTGTACATTGCCACAGAAACGCAACATAAAGGCTTTTACCCTCTCATGTCCTGAGATGGATGTAAGAGTTAAAATGAATTTCACCTTATCTGATCTTATTTAAATTAAAACTGTCCAAGGAAGAAGAACACGCTAAAACGGAAAAGTTCCGCGCGGACTGTGGCAAATTCAAAGACATTTCGACAAAGAGGTACAGAAAAAAAGTCTCTTGAGTTGCATTAAGACGGAGCGGAAAGAACAGCGAGTTGCCGAAAAACCGGGGAGCTCGCAAAGAGAGCAGCGGCGATACTAAAGATTTTGTTTTCATTTTCGTAACCATTTGAGTTCCACATTGATGAGGAATCAGATTTGCAACAATGTGTGATGGAAGGCCGAGTAAGGTAAAATCTTAACACTCAATCAGTTGATTATATTGATAAACTTGGTCGGTCATGAGAGCGGATTAACAATTCCAGAGGAAAATGGAAGAATAAAATAAACTATATACTTAAACCTGAACAGTCTTAAAACACTCATCAGATGAGGCACCATCTGTAACAAATGCTACAAGAACAGAACACATACATACAGTAGTAGCCAATTCCAGTTACTTACCAGGGATACCAATCGCTGCCAGTACAGGATAGTAAATACACGCGATGTAGAAAATTGCTGGATATCCCATTTTCTGTGTGAATCGGTGATCAGTTCAAAATAGTCTAACTGCTGATATCGACTGTTGATTGCTTTGCAAGCTCTTATACAGGAGAGGAAAGTGCCCTCTGACAATTAATCATACGACGTGTTTAGCCACATTAGTGACAGCCCGCTAAACAAACAGTTTAGGATTGTTTTCATTTATATTAATTGCGTCATCGTGCAATTAAAATCTTTCCCTCGAAGGAATCACAAAAATAACAATTATTTTATTCTCAAATAATCATCAATTATAATAATAGGCGAAGCGCATTGAGATTCTGAGGTTAAGGGAGGGGATTTAGTTTGATAGATCAATTCAATCTAATTCAATCAATTCAAATTCAATCTGGAATTCAATCAATTCCAAAAGGGGAATGTTCACACCTCCTTCTTGCTTTCAGATTGGTTTGGTGCAACAATAGTTGTCAATCTGGATGAGAACTAATTTAGTAAACGATTAGATTAGTTGTGTATCTCTAAGGTCATCTTAACATCTAACCTGATCTGGGAGTAACGGGGTCATCTATCATTTATGTAAGAGGTCTGTTTCATGAAACTATCTTTAAACATGGAGAGATTGAATATCATTTTTTACACAGAACTGCATTGTTTAACATGAAGTCGTTGTAACATACATCCATCTCACTGATATTTTGTGCCAATTCTTGTAGGTGTGATATTTTCATACACTGTTCACTGCATTCTGTTTTTTTAACTTGCAAATTGTACACAGCTCGAGGTGTCTCTTGTGGGAAGGCAAATAACATCTCAGACTGTGCTTTATGCATAGGTGACGCGGGCTCCATATTTCCCTCACTGGATTCAGACACGTTGCATTTAAGTCTAATGATTTAATATCCGCCACAACAAAGCGGCTAAAATGACAATAACTTATACTCGCGCTGTGTCTGTGTGTATGGAGGTCCCATTCTTTCATTATCTATCCAATAAATCATGTCGGGACGGTTTTGCTATCTCCATCACCACGCCTTGATTATATCTAAATGAAATGTACGGCCAGTCATTCTGTGCAATGAAAGAACGATTACCGTAGATAATGTCTAAGTCGCAGCCTGCATCTTCCGAACAATTTAGGGGTGTATAGCATCAACGACAACTCTACAATTTTTTTTTGTTAAACTCTACTTTTGACTTTGGATAAGCAGGTCTTTCCATCGCAAATGAGAACTCGTGCCCAAACCTCACTTCAAATTTCACTTCAAACCTCGTGCCCAAACCTCACTTCAAACCTCACTGTAGTGTTCTCGCACAGGTGTAAAAAAAACTCTGAACTAAACACGCAGTATAAACCGAGTCAATGAGGCGCGGTCCCAGTAAGATTAACCGTTTACTGTTCACTCTTCCACATTAACGTATGGTGAAAACTTTTGATAAAACAATACAAAAAATATACAATATTTGTTTCCTTCTGGGCATCACATTTACATCATAAATATTACATCAACTATATTACATTAAAGTGCAACATACAGTCAGAATCTACCTACGCCATCGACTGGCTTTAAATACATCAACACAAACTATCCGCAACTCTTTAAATAACAAAGAACATAAACTATCAACCGTCATTACTTTTAACAGAATCAGCGTTAACATTTTTACTTCAACATATCGATTATCTTATGAACTTACGGCGTTGCTTCTCTGATGTTTCTAGTGCGCAGAAAGAAAACTTTTCTCCCGCTGATCCTGCACACACAACCCCCTCCTTCCCGTTTCTCCAAACCGGTATTCTCCCACAGGACGCGGTGAAACCGGGTGTGACGTCATCGCATGCCGCGATATATCACAGACAACGAATTTACTTTAAACAACCTTAACCTTAACTAAAAAATAATTACAAACGAATTACTAAAGCGAAAATATAATAAATTAAACAAATGCCTCAGAGGCAACACACTCCCCACCTGACCTTCGTAAGGTCACTATGAACATAATACAAAACTTCAGTCTCTAAATCAGTCCTTAGGTAGAAGTAGAATGACTTCTGCAATTGGCCTTTGGTAAATTTTCACATCACCTTGGTCAGAAGTTTTCAACTCAACCTTCCTGACATGTCCATCCCTAGTAGGGAATGTGTCAGTGATCCTGGCCTTTGGCCAGCTGTTGCGGGCGATTTGCTTGTCCCTGAGCAGAACTAAATCTCCAACTTGAAGATTCCTGCGAGGTTCTGTCCACTTATGTCTGTGTTGCAACAAAGATAGATATTTATGTCTCCAACGGGAACAGAACTGATTTACAAGTGCCTAAGCCTCTCTCCATTGCTTTGTGTACAAATCCTTATCGGAGAAGTCCCCAGGTGGAGTGGGAGATCCTGCCTTCTTCGTAAGGAGCATTGATGGCGAGAGTATGAAGGGGTTTTCCGGGTCAGAAGACACAGGTAGGAGTGGTCGTGCATTTATAATGGCTGTGACCTCTGCCATTAGTGTGCGTCGGGTGCGTTGCTGCAGAAGCATTGAATCAATGATCCTTCTGGCGATACCAATCATCCGCTCCCATGAGCCTCCCATGTGATGGTGTGTGATGTGTTAAACTCCCAGTTGCATCCCTGCTGACTGAGGTACCTTTGCACCATTTTGTCCATCCCCAGCTCCTTGGACGCTCCAACAAAGTTCGTGCCGCAATCAGACCTGAACTGTTTTGCAGGGACTCTTAGCGCAAAGAGGCACCTGAGAGCGTTAATGCAGCTGAATGTATCCAAAGATTCGATTACCTCAATGTGTACCGCTCTTGAACTCATGCAGCTAAATATGATGGCCCACCGCTTGCTCTCTGCTTGTCCTCCTCTGGTGCGTCTAGTGGTGATAGTCCAGGGACCAAATACATCGAGCCCCACATATGTAAAAGGCGAGGCGTTCTGGTGGGAGGTCCGCCATACGTTAAGCTTCCAGCTTCCCTCGCAGTTTCCTGCAGGTTACACATTTGTGAAGGACTGAATAGATCAGTGTATTACCTCCCAAGATCGACAGTCCCGCTGCCCTTATTGCTCCTTCCGTCAGGTGACGGCCCTGATGCGTTACCTGTTCATGGTGATGGCGACTGAGCAGTAAGGAGAGATGGCTGTCTTTGGGCTGGATTACTGGACTCTTTTCTGCAGCTGGAAGGTGAGAGTGTATTAACCGGCCTCGAATGCAAATGATATCGTTCTTCAGGATCGGGTTGAATTTCCTCAAAGGGCTGTCCTTTGGTATTGGTTTATTAGCTTGGAGAGCCGAAAACTCCCTTGCAAAAGCTGCTCTTTGAGTGGCTTGAAAGATGACGTCCTTTGCCTGGGCCAATTCGAACGCAGTGCGAGGTAAGTTACATTTGTGCCATCCCTTGCATTTACTATTTCGGGATGAGTGTTTGTGTGATCTGGCCATGTGAGTGAGGAACGCAAGCCCTCTCACTAAAGAATTCAAAGTGGAGAACCCCCGAAAGCGTTCGTTAGTACGTATCGATTCTTCGAGGTAGGTGACTGCTGTTTGTATTTGCGGCCGAATTTCCGAGTCTCTTTCGGGTTCGATCCGCTCAAATGTCTCGCTCATTTGAGTATTTTCTGTTGGTGGCTGATACAGAAAAGGGGGGTCCGGTGAACCAGGATGTCTGAGCCGGGCGGGATGCAGGTAAAGATCTCGATGCATGGTCTGCAGGGTTATCCTCTGTCCGTACATAATGCCATTGTTCAGGCTTTGATGACAGGCAGATACGTTGATCTCTATTATGAACGTACACGTAGAAGCGTTTTGATTCGTTATAAATATAACCAAGCACTACTTTGCTATCTGTGTAGAACTTGATCTCGTCGAACCCTAGGTCTAGCTCGTCCTGGATAAGATCTGCCATTTCCGCATCCTGGACAGCTGCACACAGTTCAAGCCTTGGAATTGTCGGTTTGGTCTGAGAAGTGAGCTTCTCCTTACCAGTTACACATCCTACTTCAACTTGACCATCCTTCCCGACTACTTTCAAGTAAGCCACAGCACCGATGGCCTTGGTAGACGCATCCGAAAAAACAGACAATTCTGTGTGCGCTGCCTCGGTGGGTGAGGTCGCAGTGTACCTACGTCGGATATGAAGCTGTTTTAGATCTTGAAGTGAATCTCTCCAAGCCTCTCATTTGCTTAGCTGGTCTTCTGGTAGGGGAGTATCCCAGTCAGAGAGCTCAGAGGTAAGTTCTCTGAGAAGGACTCTTCCCTGGAGCGTAACTGGCGCCAGTAGACCCAAGGGATCGAAAACACTGTTAACAGTGGAGAGAACTCCACGGCGGGTGAATGGCTTGATCAAGGTCGGCACGGAGAAGGTGAATGTGTCAGTCGTAATCTCCCAAAGGAGACCCAAGCTCCTTTGTGTGGGTATGGTTTCTCCATCTAAATCTAGGTCTTTGATTGCCGGAGCACAGTCATCGTGTGGAAAGGCCTCCATTACTGCCTGACAGTTTGATGCGAACTTATGCAAGCGGAGGTTTGACTCAGCGAGAGAGGCTTGTGTACTTCGGAGCAGATCGATTGCTTCGTCTTCGTTCTGTAGCGATATCAAGCCGTCGTCGACATAGAAGTGCCTTTCTACAAACTTAAAGGTGTCATCGCCGTGCTCCTGTGCGCCCTCTCTGATGGCTCTTCGCAGCCCATAGATGGCCACGGCAGGTGATGGACTATTGCCGAAAACGTGGACTTTCATCCGGTACTCAATGATTTCCTTGTTAATGTCATTGTCCTTGTGCCATAAGAAACGGGGGAAGTTGCGATGGTCTTCCTGTACTAAGAAGCAATGGAACCTGCTGGATGTCCGCTAGGATTGCGACCTTCTCTTTCCGGAAGCGCAGCAGGACCCCGAGAAGGGTATTGTTCAGGTCGGGGCCTGTGAGGAGCACGTGAATAAGGGAGATACCAGCGCACTGAGCACTGGAGTCGAAGACCACCCTAATCTGATTAGGTTTTTGTGGGTGGTAAACTCCAAACGCTGGGAGGTACCAGCGCTCCTCACCTTCTCTGAGTGGCGGTGCTACCTCGGCATATCCATTAACTGCCTGCTCCTTGTTGTTTAGCAAGCGCTGACGTGGTTCTCTGCAAGGTAGTGGGGCGACCTTATTTGCTTCGTCTCTGAAGAACTTGGTGTCCATTATTTTTAAGAAGATGGCGTCTTGTGCTGATGGAGCAAGTTTATTATCATGCTCAGTTTGAGCGAAGACTGGCTGTCCCAGAGTCTTGTCAGTTACTTTACTACTCTTGTTAAAACCTCGTCCTGCTTCCTGGATACACATGAAGCTTGTGCAGGGTTGAAAAATTGAATGGCGGCCACTCTCTAGCACGTTGGTCTTGAGTGTGTTAACTGTCGGTTTGTGTACATTGCCAAGGCACACCTCTCCTATCACCACCCAACCCAGAACCAGGCGATGGGCAAAGGGGGCGTCGTGTGGTCCATTGACCTGCTGCCTTACCTTGTGCACCTGGAGAAAGTCTCTTCCGAGTAGTAGGAGTATTTCTGCTTTTGGATCCAGTTCTGGGATGTGCTTGGCAATGTGGTGGAGATGTGGCTGGTGTAGGACTCCACTTGGCGTCGGGATCTCAGTGCGGTTATTCAAAATTTCGTTGCACTCTAAGAGCGGAGGGAGACAGATGACAACTTTACCATCCAGCGACTCGAGCTGGAAGCCTTCTGCCTTCCTCCCATATGTTTCCACGCTGCCTGAGCAAGTTCTAAGGTAGTATGGGAAATGATTACTCTCTACGTTGAACAAGTCGAAGAGCTCTGGTCTGACTAGTGCGCGATTGCTCTGGACGTCCAGAATTACATAGGCTTTGATGGCCTTGTCTTCGGCTCCCTTAGTGTACACCTTAGTGCGTCAGATCTTTGAACAAGAACTGCTTGACTAAGCTTGACCGCAAACTTCTGTGCAGATCCAGCTGACAACAGTTGTCTTGGAGTGATCCTCTCCCTCCCCGCCGTCCTGTTGTGAGCGTGAAGGAGCTTTGCCGTTTGCGGTAACGGGCCGGACTGCATGGCCCCATCGTGATTAGTGCTATTACATTCCGAGCACTTCACGGGGATCGTACACACTCCAGCGAGGTGAGAGGTAGAGGAACAGCATTTCAAACATATTTTTTTCTCCTTGAGAAGGGCCATTTCCTGATCAAAGGATTTTTTTCTAAATGTTCTTCGTTTTTGAGGGGGTGGGGTTTGTTGTGCAATGGACAATTCTTGCTAGGGTCATTGTTAGTTGTAGAGACCAGTTTTACGCACTGAAACAGGTTTATTGATATTAAAATTATTCGAAGTGGATTTAACTGTCTTGGTGTAAATTGTACTGCTACCTGGACTCATGAAGCTAGGGTCGTTTCGCTTCTTCGCCTCCTTGCACACAAACCTAGTGAAATACTCAAAGGGAGTGAATCGACCATCGTTCTCTTCCTTGTACTCTGAGCTAACAAACACCCACCTTTCCTGCAGCCCAAATGGAAGTTTGTTCACGATTGGTCCATTTCCGTATGAAGTATCTAGATATGACAGGCCAGTTAAATAGCCGTCTTCTTTAGCGCCTTCAATCTCCATGAGTAGATCTCCGAGCTCTCTTAGTTTAGTGTGGTCCTTGGCTGACAGCTTAGGAAAATTTTCCACACGTCGGAATAGTGCCGTTTCAATAATTTCAGGGGCCGCATAGCACTCCCGAAGTCTCTCCCATGCTTTGCTTAAGGCTAGCTTGGGGTTGTTGATGTACACTGAACGTATGCGTCTCACCTGTTCGTATAATTCTTTTCCCAGCCATTTTGTCATAAGATCCAACTCTTGGGTTGCTGTGAGCTGGACTCCGCCGGTTGCATTGGCGAATGAGGAGTGCCATGCACGGTAATTTTCAGGCTTATCGCCAAACTGGTATAGTCCTGAAGTGACGAGATCTCGTCGTGCTAAATACTGTGCCCAGGGTTCAACTGCAAGTGGCATGCTGGCTGGGGGAAAATGACGACGGGTATATGACTGAGGGTGTACGTTTGTTATGGGATTTGCTGTTCTGAATTCAGCCTTTACCTCTTCTCTCGCCGAATCTGGTAAGTTTGGTGTCGAGAAGTACTTGTCATCAGCCCTTTCATTCTTGAATTCGTCGCGAATTTGCAAGGGTAAATTATCTTCCTCAGATGGATGTGATGCAATTGGGCTTCTCTTTGACTCCTCGTGAAATGGGACGTTAGCATATAAGTATGGATAGGAAGAGCGAGTCCTCAGGCCCATTTGAGATCGGACGTATTCGCTAGTGCGTTCCAATCTGGTCCTTTCTGAAGTAGATTTCACTTCATCTAGAACGTGCATTTATTCAGCGTTTTCTAATATTTCTGCTTCCACCCTGGCAGCTTCGGACTCTCGGTGTAGCGTCAGCACTCCATCCTTACCTTTTCCAACTGGTTTTCGGCTTCTCTGGCAGCCTTTTCCATTTTCAGTTTTACTTCCTGTTCAGCGTATGACGCTCGCACCTTAGCGGTTTCTGCTTTAGCTCTTGTGTGGGCAGTCTTATTTTATTGATGCCCTACTGCTCCTGGCGCTGGATGGCAAGGATTTGGCACTTGAGCGCGTGGCCAGCGTACCACTCGTCGAAACACCAGGTAATGCCGCCTTTTCACTTTAGTGTTCTCGCACAGGTGTAAAAACTAAACACGCAGTATGAACCGGAGTCAATGAGGCGCGATCCCAGCAAGATTATCCGTTTATTGTTCACTCTTTCACATTGACGTATGGTGAAAACTGTGGATAAAACAATACAAAATATATACAGTATTTGTTTCCTTCTTGGCATAGCATTTACATCATAAATACTTGTAAAAGTAAAACTACAAACTATATTACATTAAAGTACAGCATACAGTCAGAATCTACCTACGCCATCGACTGGCTTTAAATACACTTCAACACAAACTATCCGCAACTCTTTAAATAACAAAGAACGTAAACTTTATCAACCGTAATTGCTTTTAACAGAATCAGCTGATGTTTTTTTTCCCACGTAACGTTATAATTGTTGAGATTACTTTTATGTTTTTATGACCCTTAAACACGTTATTCTAGCAGTCGGTCAGATTTACTGTTGGAAACTCACCAGGCATTAATTCATATTCAAGTACTTGTTTATATATTTTCTTCTTATAGATCCCTGAACACAGAGGTATTGAGGGGAATGAGTGGGTTGACTGTAAGTTACAAAAGTTCAACTGTGGATAAAGACCCTTCAGTTAACAAATCAGAAGTTCAGAGTTATGTATGTTGAGAATTAGGAGCTGATGGAAAGACTGATGGGAAAATGGGTACACCTTTACAGAATACATAAACGTGTTGGGTGTATGGGGAGAAAGGGGGAAAACAAGAACGGACGGAATTATATTGACATGAAATAGAATGGGAACATGTAAGTGCTGGGTTTATGGGAGAGACGAGAAGTGAAGGAATTAAATCGCCATGTCTTACTATGCTTAATTATTCATTTTGTCACGTTGCAAAACATGCTTCGAGATCGAGCACGTTTTTTCATTATGAAACGGTTGAACACAGGCCATTTCACGGTGAAGCATATCAGGAAAGAAATCATTCAGGCTTCATTGCAATTTTGGGGGGTTTGATTGATTTCATTTAACCGCTTTCTTAAGTCATGGGTGTGACTTTAATTAAATTCGCAGCACTGTGCTTCATTAGGTAAAATCGATAGGATTTGGTGGGGGTAGTTTAGCTTTCATTAGAAGACAGAAATAGACAAGATTTAATAAAACAGTTCTCTGCACCACAGCCCAGTCCAGTTGATAACGGGAATCCGCCTTTAAGTTGGAGTGTCCACCGCCGTTTATCCAAAGTCTGATCTACTTCTTAATTTAGACAATCATTCAACGAGATAGCGAAGAATGGTGTGATTCACACTGTGTTAGTAAATGAGCATCTGACTCGACCCGCACCGTCTTGTGGGAATGTCTGACAGTGAAGTTGGTGAGCGGAATGGGAATAGATGGACATATCCGCAGACGAATGTGCGGGCAGCATTCCGGAGTAGTTCTTTGTCTGGCATCTGGCGGGAAGAATGAGGTTCTGACTCTTTTCGACGGTGCTTTGCCCCTCCCCACACACACTATCTTAACGTCCCGGACTGCCGGTCGATGGGACAATCCGCCCGGGAATAACAGTTGGGAGATCAGGCGGTGAATCTGAGGAGCTGGAGCCCGGACTGGAGACTCTGCCGCCGCCTCTGGTGACTACTCAGGATGCGGCGCCGTTAATCAACTGAAGCATCGAAGTGACGGGATATTTCACCGCGCTGATCGCCAGCTCCCTGAATTTCGACTGTGTCACCGCGTAAATAAATGAATTCGTGCAGCAGCTGAAATGCAGCAGGAAAAACCCGAAGTAGTGAAAGATCAATTCAGAGTCATTGAAATCGAATCCTTTTCCTGAGACCTGATAATATATGAAATTTACAACCATTGTCATCCACAGGAGGATGAAGTTGCCGGAGAGTGTGAAGAGTAAAACCACAGACCTCCTCCTGCTCTCCATCTCCGGGTCACTGCGGTTCTCCCCCTTGCTCTGACCATTCAGCCCCTTACGGACCCGACTATCCACTAAAATGTGCCTGACTGTCAGAGCGTTGAGCAGCAGGATCCCAGCGAAAGGGAGGAACGGAGTTAAAACCGTATCGAGCCAGTCATATCCTATCCACCAGGGGTCAGTGAAATAATTGTCCTTGGTATCACACAACCACGGAACATTGTCGATGATTATCCAGGGTTCCAGTGTAAAGTATCGGGGAACGTTTCTCAGACAGGACAGTACTCCGGTTGCTGTCAGAACCACAGCCGCAGTTTTCCCGGTGCAATATTTTGTTTTCAGCTTCTGGCAGCAAATGGCGACAAACCGGTCAAAGGTGAAAGTGACGGTGAACCAGACAGAACAGTCCGTGGCTGCGAACCTCAGTACCTCGTTAACACTGCACACAGGGGTGATGCCCAGAAAACTCCACGGGAAGTAATATACTCTGATTCGATACAAAATGACCCCGGTGACAATGGTCAGCAGATCCGCCGCTACCATGGCCACCAGGTAGCGAGTGGTGCATGTAGAGAGGCCGCACTTTCCCCGGGACAGGATCACAATCGCCATTAAATTCACTGGAAGAGGGAACAGACACTGGGCATTACTGAAAACATTCTCTGGGAATTAACATGGGATCGGGCATTAGCTAAAACTCGGGAATGCTAGAGTCTGTAAACCCTGTCTCTGACCTGTGTTCTTCAGTGTGGAGATAAGACGATGTGTGGGGAATCGTTGTCGATAAAAACGATCTGCATGAACAACAACGATCGGTGCTGATCCCCATTCCAGTCGCTGATGGGGCCGGTTTCACTGAATTAACTGTGACTGACCAGGACTCTGGAAAATCAGCATCTGATGAGGCCGAGAAGGGATACAGAGAGGAGCAACACACACAAACCTGGAGGAACTCAGCAGGTCAGGCAGCATCCATGGAATTGAATAATCTTTCGTTTTGGGTCGAGACCCTCCTTCAGGACGAAGCGCTGCCCCGATTTATGACGGGTTTCAGAGGGAAAGAAGGAACCACTTAGTGACCTGTGGCTGAGTTGCTCCGTTAATGGATTAATTCTGCAGCGCAGTTTAATTCGATAACACACGGCAACAGATCCGTGAACACTGGTTCAGGTGATCAGACACAACTATTGACCAACAGACAGTGGGATCCGACTGTGACAGACTCCACAGGGAGACGTGAAGCACAGGACTAGGGTTTCCCTTTGATCAATAACATAGGAGAAGTTTACTTCAGAACGCAAACATCTCCCAGTCACAACTTCCCGAGAGATCCCTGGCCCCAGGACTGGGACATCGCTGGACAAGGTGTCATTCAAGGCAAGAACAGCGTTGTATTCGATCCCGTGAGTTAGAGGAGAAAAATAGACTTAGTTCCACTTGTTATTAAATAATAAAATTCAGATTGTGAAATTGACAGGATCAATATCTCTGATGGGCATTTGTGCAGTGATGATCAGGTTGTAAGCTTGTAAAATGAATCCAGTTAACGGACAGATATACCGAACATGAAATGCTCTACTCACTCACCAGGAACTCGAATGACGGCAATGAACTTGTACAATATTTTGACCACATTGATATAACTATCGAACATTGCAGCCATTTTCTCTGGTCGGTGATTTGTCTCTTTGTGCGACAGGCGATCTCTCGGAATGAAATGTTAAGGCAGCACATGCCTGGGGTTTTTTTTAAAGCCATTTAGCAATTCCACAGTGACAGATTTCAACAGATTGAAAAATAAAGGTTTTTAAATCATTTACGAACCAATTACGTCAGACAGATACAATCCCTGCGTTGACAGATTATGATTAAAATAATGAATAATATGTAGATCATTTGTGGGAGTTAGTTTGTTACAACAAAGGTGACTGAACCATCCGAGGTGACTTACCAATTAAATGTGCTTCCACTGTAAATATGTACTTCAAAGAAACACGTTGTCTGAAACAGAATATTGAAATATTGAAGTATCGGGGAACGTTTCTCAGACAGGACAGTACACCGGTTGTTCTTAGAACCACAGCCGCAGTTTTCCCGGTGCAATATTTTGTTTTCAGTTTCTGGCAGTAAATGGCGACAAACCGGTCAAAGGTGAAAGTGACGGTGAACCAGACAGAACAGTGTGTGGCTGTGAACATCAGTACATCGATAACACTGCACACAGGGGTGATGTTCAGAAAACTCCACCGGAAGTAATACAATCTATTTCGAATCAAAATGACCTCGGTGACAATGGTCAGTAGATCCGCCGCTGCCATGGCCACCAGGTAGCGAGTGGTGCAGGTAGAGAGACCGTGCTTTTCCCGGGACAGGATCACAGTCGCCACTAAATTCACTGGAGAAAGACAGAGGGAGAGAGAGAAAGACAGAACAGATACTAGGCATTACTGAACCCATTCCTCAAAGGGATTGGGTTTCAGCTGAAGATCTGGAGCACCACAGTCTAGGAACGACTGCTAATCTAACATCAGACATGGGTCACAGTGTCTCTGACCTGCCTTAATCAGTGTGGAGATAAGACGATAAAATCGTTGGCGATAAAAGCGATCTGCATGAATAACAACGATCGGTGCTGATCCCGATTCCAGTCGCTGACGTGGCCGGTTTCACTGATATAACCGTGACTGACCAGGCCCCTGGAAACTCAGCATCTGATGGAGCCGAGAAGGGATACAGAGGGGAACGACACACACAAAACTGAAGGGACTTCGCAGGTCCGGCAGCATCCGTGGTATAGAACAAACTTCGGTTTTCGGCCGAGACTTTTCCACAGGTCGAAGCAGTGCCCTAATTTACGACACGTCTCGGAGGGAAAGCAGGAACAACTTAGTAACCTGAGGCTGAGTGGCTCCGTTAATGGATTAATTCCACAGCGCAGTTCAATTTGATAACTCTCGTCAGCAGATCCGTGGACACTGGTTCAGGTGATCAGACCCAATTACTGACTAACAGGCGGTGAGATCCGACTGTGACAGATTCCACAGGGAGACATGAAACACAGAACCAGGGTTTCTCTCTTAACAATAACTCAGAAACAGAGAACATTACAATGTAAACCCATCCCAGTCCCAGCTTGCGGGACAGCTGCCTGTCCCCATACTGGGACAACTCCGAACAAGGTGTCATTGAAGGCAAGAACAACGTTCGAGTCGATCCCATGAGTTAGATGAGAGACAGGAGTTTAGTTCCGCTTGTCATTAAATATGAAAAATCAGAGTGTTGAACTGACAGGATCAATATCTCTGACGGATATTTATACAATGATCATCCAGTTTGAAGCTTGTCAAATGATCATAAACAGATTCACATGGTTAACACACAGAAATGACAAACAAGAATTGCTCTGCTCACTCACCAGGAACTCCAACAACGGCAATGAACACGTACAATATGTTCTCCACATTTCTGTACCTATCGAACATAGCAGGTATTTTCTCTGTCCAGTGACCTGTACCCACTGTGCTACAGGCGATCTCTCGGAATGAAATGTTAAGCCAGCACATGCCTGCGGTTTTTAATACCATTTAGCGACTCCACAGGGACACATTTCAACAGATTTAAAAATAGCTGTTTTAAAATTATTTACAAAACAATTATGTCAGGCGGATGCAATCCCCGTGGTGACAGATTGCGATTAAATAATTAACTAGTGCAATGTTTGGACTGTTTGTGTGAATTAGTTTGTCCCACCAAAGGTGACTGAACCTTCAGTGGTTTCTTATCAATTCAATGCGCTCCCACTGTAAATATGTACTTCAATGGAGCCAACTGAGACACACAGAATATTGAAGTAAATTATGTCATTGCAGCTTGTAAAATTGTATTGAATCACCTACTGTTACCATTCTCCTCGAGAAACTTGGATTAGTTTGTGTTTCGGGGACTCTAACGAGGGGGTCGCCAAGAAAAGATATGCTTGTGATGGTGAATAAACACTTTCATATCCAGAAAACCCGCCAACATCTTCACTGACTTAGTCACATTCAGAACATTTCGGTGCTCGTCCGGGACCCACCCTTAACCCTAATACATGGCCATAAAGTCTAGTAGGGGGTTGAGTATGTTTCAATCATATCACCACGTATGTGTTAAATAACACGACGGAGCGCTGGAGAAGCGGATAAGAAAGTGTGTACCTTGTTTCTGTGTCTCTGTGTGGATCGACCCATTGTCTCTGCCTGACCCTGCCTGACTATACACGTATCCACAGACCTCGAGTTCAATTTATCCCCTCGGTTCAGTCCCGTATCCTCTCTTTCCCAAAGTGTTGCATTGAACGTGGTCATGTTTAGGGTGGCTCAAGAGTCTCCGGCATTCCAAATAAAGTTTATGGGGCGGATTCCTACTTTAGTTTCTACAAGCGGTCCAGCTGCACTATCCAACCACGTGGTGAACACACATTCAACTTGGACTCCCCATAGGTAACTCTGGATACAAGTCGTGGCTTTTCATCAGCATCATGGGCAAAGCATTGTACGTAACACAGTTCTCCTTCCAGGGGCAATGGGCCATTGTTACATCCTGACAGATCCCAACCCACCTGGGCTGTGGGCAATCAACGGCAAAATAAACTTTGTGTCCAGAATTGCATCATTTCTTTGGCGATCCAGTACCCATAACAGTGGGAACGTAAGTGTTCCAAACCCATGTTTGCTAACCCAGCCATTAGGCGGCGCTGTTGAGCTCGGTGGCAGCTCATCCTGATCAGCACCCCGTCTCCCTTCATTCTGCCACTGCAAACCTTGTTCTGTGATAGGGTCGTTTTAGAACCCTGTTTCCCCTTACCCTCCTCTGTACCTTTCTCCCTCACTCCCTTTTCCCTCGTTCGCATCATCCTTCTGAGAGCCCATGCTTCAGCATGTGTGGGATTTGAATGGATCAATCATTTCACACACCCTTTTGCTTTCCTCGGTACTGTGCGATACCAAGTTCCTCGGCCAGTTCCTACTCTGTCACGGAGTCAAATTCTGCGTTTCCAAAGTAGGACCCAAAACACTTGAGAAAACCGGCCACAACCTCGTCACAAATACAGAAAGTTCCTTCCTTTCCACTGTGTGCAGTCATGCAAAACCTCCACTGTCACCTCTATTAGTCCAGCAGCTTCTAATGGTACCTTCTGTAAATCACCCAGTGTCCCCTGGGCGGGTACCTGTTCCTCCGGCAGGGCTGAAGGGAAAGCTGAAGTTAGACAGAGAAGGGTTAGATTCCCTCCTCCGTTTCATATAAACCGTGAGTTATCCTGTCTGCTGAATGCACTGGGAAAGTTTCCGAGAATCATATCTCATTCACAGCTCCAGCACTCAATTGGGCCACGTCAAAGGGACAGAATACCGTGTCACACACGCCCCACACCCCCGGCTCTGGTGTGTCCTGCAGTCCCTCCATTACTACAGGCGCCATTGGGGCACTGAGTGTTGAAAGTTCCACCCACTCTCGGAAAAACCTGCTGGGAGGCGGGCCACTTCCCCAATAATCCTGGCTTTTACACTGTTAGTCCCGGAGTGCAGGGACAAAGGATGGCAGACGTGGCTGTTCCTCATGGAGATCGACTGTAGTGGGTTCCCGGCACGGCCAGCATGGAGGTTGCTGTCTGTGCTGGGCCTTGATGAAAAGAGCAAGAAGCAAGCAGCTGGCAGGATGGGGGAGGAAGCAGAAAGAGCCCCTGACTGGGTATGGAGCTGGAGAGAGGGGTTGATCTGGAGGTCAGGAACGGTTGGGCAGTGACTTGGCCCTCACTTCTGATCCACCAACTGGACAGTGTAGTGGTTAAGGGTTGAAACACTCTGTGAAGGTTGGGCATTACCTGACCATATCTGCCCCTGGATAAAGGCTACGATTACCTCATCGGGTGACTGAAGAGAGCAACCCGGTGTGTGATACAAACGTCTCTTCATATGCTAAATCACCCCAATCTACATCACCATCATCGTCAGTCCTCGCACATATCACTCCTCTCCGAGCTGAGAGTTCACTTTGCAGATTTTCCATCTGTTTTAAACACTTGCGATCAGCGCAGCCTTTCCTCTCAGCTGCCGATTTCTTCATGACATTCACAACAGCCGTAAATTCCGACCCTGACTTTTCCTTTCTCTAATTCTGTATCCTCCTGTTTATACTCCTCTTCAGTTTTCTCATTTTATCTTGTTAACGCTTCACACTGAGCCGGAAGCTGACTCATGTGGATCAAATTCACCTGATCCTGCTACGTCAGAATTTCTAACTCTTCCCTACACTTACACAATTCCTCCGCCAGTTTCAGTTTTTTTCTCTCTTCACTTCAATTAGATCATCCAACAGACATCACATCATAACATTTTTAATCCCTTATAATTTTTTAAATTTATTTTCACTAACTATTTTCCACAATTCTTTCTCCAGAGTCCCTGACCCTCGACTCTCAAACTTTCCTAACCACTCCTCATAATCTGACCGTTTCCTTCATAATTAACCATGAAAGTAATCTCTGAATTCCTGGGTTCTTCCTGTCCTTTCCCTTTCACATTTTAATATCCTAAACTACTGTGTGGTTCAACTCGACACCAGGGTCCCAGACCACTTTTCTTTCTTTTCGAGTGCACCCCAGGGCGCCAAAATATGTTCACCGTTCATCAACTGAGATCAGTTTGGAAACTCACCAGGCAACTCTTAATTAATCAAATTCAAGTTCAATTTAATCAAATTCCTGCACAAACAACAAAGTAACTATGTTGATCTCAGGCCAAAAACTTAAAACATGAATTTCACTGTTCCCTCTGTAGTAATACACACCCTGGCCACTTCTCAAGTTCGCAACACTGAAACAGGGGATCCCATTTTGTCCAAACGATCGATCATTTCTTCTCCTGTCCCTTCCATGGGGTTTCTTCCTTGTGAGGGCTAGTCTCAGGAGTTATCACAGCTTTGTATTTGGAACTCTTGTTAAGAAACTCTGATAAGAAACTCTTATGAGTTCAGAGGATGCATGTAATTCTTGTTGGCTGAAGTTCATCAGGTTGTTGATTGACAGATTTCCACTGGATGTAGATAGATAGATAGATAGATAGATAGATAGATAGATAGATAGATACTTTATTCATCCCCATGGGGAAATTCAACTTTTTTCCAATGTCCCATACACTTGTTGTAGCAAAACTATTTACATACAATACTTAACTCAGTAAAAAAAATATGATATGCATCTGAATCACTATCTCAAAAAGCATTAATAATAGCTTTTAAAAAGTTCTTAAGTCCTGGCAGTTGAATTGTAAAGCCTAATGGCATTGGGGAGTATTGACCTCTTCATCCTGTCTGAGGAGCATTGCATCGATAGTAACCTGTCGCTGAAACTGCTTCTCTGTCTCTGGATGGTGCTATGTAGAGGATGTTCAGAGTTATCCATAATTGACCGTAGCCTACTCAGCGCCCTTCGCTCAGCTACCGATGTTAAACTCTCCAGTACTTTGCCCACGACAGAGCCCGCCTTCCTTACCAGCTTATTAAGACGTGAGGCGTCCCTCTTCTTAATGCTTCCTCCCCAACACGCCACCACAAAGAAGAGGGCGCTACACAACTTCATGCCGAAGGTGAATTCTTTTGTTCTCTTCAGCTCTGGTTCAGACACTCGGCAGAAATATTGAGATTCCTTCTGCAAACCTGCCACTGTACATAATACACACCTTATCTCAGAGTGACTTCAGGTTCAGAGATACCGAGATTCCTTCTGCAAACCTGGCAGTGTACATAATACACACCTTATCTCAGAGTAACTTCAGGTTCAGAGATAACGAGATTCCTTCTGCAGCCCTGCCACTGTACATAATACACACCTTATCTCAGAGTGACTTCAGTTTCAGAGATAACGAGATTACTTCTGCAGCCCTGCCACTGTACATAATACACACCTTATCTCAGAGTGACTTCAGTTTCAAAGATAACGAGATTACTTCTGCAAACCTGACAGTGTACATAATACATTGTTTATGTGAGAGTGATTTCAGGCTTAGAATGGGAATACCAGAAACTTCTTGTGTTCAGTTGATCTGATTAGGTTATCCCACAGCAATCAGTTCACAAAATGGGGGTTACAGAGCAGCTTCAAAAAATGGCAGCCTCTATTCCTTCGACCTCATGGCAAAAACACAGACAATTGTTCACTCTACTTCCACTGTCATTGACCCATTCACGTTTGATGTTTTTTTTTGCATATGTTAATTCCTTCCTGACCCACAGTGGTGTGTTTTAGTGCAGAGCAGATGGGATGCTCCTCATGTCAGATGTGGGAATTCTGGAGATCTAACAGTTTCCCGCATGATTATTTGTATGAAGTGCACCCAATCACAGTGCCTGACTGACTGGTTCAGGGAGTTGGATGTCCTCAGGATCATTCGGGAGCCTGAAGATACTATCAATGAGACATCTGAAGAGATGGCCACACTCAGAGTACAAGCTTTGGATAGGAGAAGCGTGACCACCAGCAGAGGTAAGGGCCATTAGGAAGACCAGTAGGTCATTAGGATGCCCAAATTACTGAATCCGAAATTCATAAAGCTATTTTTTCAATGCAATCTGGTAAGGCTCCTGGACTTTATGGTTATCCTGTAGAATATTATTTAAAAAATTGGAAAATTGCTTTCCCCATATACGTTGGAGATGCTTAAAGATTCTTTTGTGAAAAGTGATTTACCCTCTACTTTTTATGAGGCGTCTATTTCTTTAATCCTCAAAAAGGATAAAGATCCGACTGACTGTGCCTCATACAGACCTATTTCATTACTGAATGTTGATGCTAAGATCTGTCAAAGATAATGGCCAGTCAGTTGGAGAGTCTTTGGGTAAAATCATTTTGAAAGATCAAACAGGCTTTATAAAGGGTCGTTATTCTTTTTCAAATGTTTGGAGACTATTTAACATTATATATTCGCCCGTTTCTGAAACTCCACAATGCGTTGTATCTTTGGATGCTGAAAAAGAATTTGATCGTGTTGAATGGAAATATTTACTTAATGTCTGAGAAACATTTGGCTTTGGTATTAACTTTAATAATTGGATTAAAATGATATATATATCTCCTATTGCCACTGTTGTCACTTTTTTTCAGCTATCAGGGGATTTTGATGGGATTGGCTCTATTATTCTATCTTTTATTTGGGATAATAAAATACCAAGAATTAGTCAATGTCATTTACAAAAGTTGAAAAAGGACGAAAGTCTCGCTTTGCCTAATCTAAGAATTTATTATTGGGCTGTTAATTTGCGATACATGTCATTTTGCTTATATTAGGGTGATAGGAATGATCGGCAAATTTGGGTAAACCTGGAACTGAGAGCTGCGAAACAGTTTTATTTAACTCCGTTATTAGGAGTTGCTCTACCTATATAATTAGCTACAGTTGATAATTTAAACCTATATCCTGTGGTTAAGCACTCTTGGCAAATTTGGCTCCAGTTCCACAATTTTTTTAATGTTAAAAAATTTAAACTTTGTATAATTTATCGTATAATATACGATAAAGTATAATTTATCGTAATCACCTTTATAAACCTTCCTGGAGCGATCCAATTTTTTTTACTTTGGAAAAATAAAGGTATTACTTCTTTTTTAGATTTATTTAAAGAAGGCAGAATGCTGTCTTTTAAACAATTACTCGATAAATATTCTCTCTCATATTCATACTTTTTACAATACCTTCAAGATAGATACTCTTTCAAAAATTCAAAAAATATTTAAGTAATTGTCCTTACATATTGGAGGCTGACTTATTAGAGATTATTATGAATAAGAACCCTTCGATGAAAGGTTCTATTGGAAGAATTTATAATTTATTATTACAATGGGATAAGCGTCCTTTACTTAAGATTAAACAAGATTGGGAGAAGGAACTCAGTTTGACGTTGATATGGGAGGATTGGACACAGATTCTGAAGCTGGTTAACTCTTCTTCGATCTGTGCTAGTCATTCACTGGTTCAAATTAAAATTGTACATCGTTATCATTTGTCGAAGGAGAGACTTTCTAAAATATTTCCCAATGTTGACAAGTATTGTGATAGATGTAAAACTGAGATAGCTAAACTGACACATATGTTCTGGTCATGTTCTATATTAAAATAGTTTTGGAAGACAGTCTTTTCGACAATTTTAAAGCACTCAGAATCAACTTAAAACCTAATAAATTGACTGTGCTTTTTGGAATAATTCCTCAAAATATCCATGGTATTGCTGTGTCTGACCAACATGTTATTGCGTTTGTTACATTGATAGCTCGGAGGGCCATCTTGTTGAAATGGAAGGACATATCAACTCTTACTTTGTCACAATGGTTCTCTCAAGTGATGCTGTGACTGAGTTTGGAGAAAAATAGAAGTCGAACCTTTGAACCTTTATTTGATTTTGAGAAGAGATGGGGCTCATTTGCTCGTTATTATCATTTCAGTTAACTGATAGATTTCCTCCACTATCTAAGTGTCATTGCTTTTTGATATATCTTTCTTTCTTGTTGGCGGTTTGATATTTATTTTTAGAAGCTTTTTGTATGTCGCATGGCTCCGGGGTTGTATCGCCAATGGGTTTCTTTTTCTCTCACTTTTCTTGCTTAGTAGGGATTTTTAATTCACAAAAATGTTCAATCTTTAAGACAATTTGCTTTGAGGCATTGTGAGTGTTGTTACTTTAATGTACCTGTTATTTTTGAATAATAATAATAATAAGAAGAAGAAGAAGAAGAAGAAGAAGAAGAAGAAGAAGAAGAAGAAGAAGAAGAAGAAGAAGAAGAAGAAGAAGAAGAAGAAGAAGAAGAAGAAGAAGAAGAAGAAGAAGAAGAAGAAGAAGAAGAAGAAGAAGAAGAAGAAGAAGAAGAAGAAGAAGAAGAAGAAGAAGAAGAAGAAGAAGAAGAAGAAGAAGAAGATTTGAAAAGAAACATCTGAAGAGGTGGCCACACCCAGAGTACAAGCTTCGGATAGGAGAAGCGTGACCACCAGCAGAGGTAAGGGTCATTAGGAAGACAGTGCAGGGCTGTCCTGTGGGCATTCTCCTCGGCAGAACACCTTGTTGGATACTGCTGGGTGGGTGATGGTTGACCCATTGGGGCACGGCAGCAACAGAAAGGCCGGTAGCACTGTCGGCTCTGATGCTCAACAGGGAAGTGTAAATTCAGGCCTTGTGGTAGTCATAGGAGATGATAGTCAGGGGAGAGAAAGGATATTCTGTCAATGTGGTTAGAATTTAAATAGCAACTCATTTCTGTGACACAGATCCAAACCATTAAACTCCAGCCCCATTAAACGGGAACATTAGCTGAGGAATACCTCCCACGCCCAGTGACCAGAGTGCAGAACTGGGTTTGATAAACAGCAGCAATAATTACCGGGTTCAGCACCAACAGTCACTTTTGAACTTGATTCAGTAACTGTGATGGTGAAATATCCAGCCTGTAGCCTGTAGCCTATTTAAGCAGTTTCCCCAGTGTGAACTTGGTAGTGTGTCAAAAGCTGGGATGACTGAGAGAATCTTTTCCCACATTGGGAGCAGGAGAATGGCTTCTCCCCAGTGTGGACTCGTCGGTGTGTCTGTAAGTCGGATGACTTACTGAATCTCTTTCCACATTCAGAGCAGGTGTACGGCTTCTCCCCAGTGTGAATACGCTGATGTATCATCAGTTGAGATGACTATGTAAATCCCCTTCCACAGTCTGAGCAGGGGAACGGTCCCTCCCCAGTGTGAACTCGTTGATGCACCTTCAGTTGATATGACCGAATAAACCCTTTCCCACAGTCTGAGCAAGTGAACGGCCTCTCTCCAGTGTGAATTCGCTGATGTACCATCACTTGAGATGACCGAGTAAATGCCTTCCCACAGTCTGAACAGGTGAACGGCCTCTCTCCAGTATGAACTCGCCGGTGGGCCTGTAGCCTGGATGAGTCAGTGAATTTCTTCCCACAGTCTGAGCACGTGAATGGTCTCTCCCCAGTGTGATTTCTCTGATGTACCTTCAGTACAGATGAATGAGTGAATCCTTTCCCACAGTCTGAACAGGTGAACGGCCTCTCCCCAGTGTGAATTTGCTGATGCTCCTTCAGTACAGATGACTGAGTGAATCCTTTCCCACAGACTGAGCAGGTGAACGGCCTCTCCCCAGTGTGAATTCGCTGATGTACTTTCAGCTGAGATGACCGAATAAACCCTTTCCCACAGTCTGAACAGGTGAACGGTCTCTCCCCAGTGTGAGTTCGCTGAAATATCTTCAGTTCAGATGACCAAGTGAATCCCTTTCCACAGTCTGAGCAGGTGAATGGCTTCTCCCCAGTGTGAACTGACTGGTGTCTCTGCAGTTGCGATGACTGAGTGAATCCCTTCCCACAGTCTGAGCAGGTGAACGGCTTCTCAACAGTATGAACTCGCTAGTGTGTCAGTAGGCTGGATGACCGAGTGAATCCCTTCCCACAATCAGCGCAGGTGAATGACATCTTATCAGTGTGAACTCGCTGGTGTACATGCAGGTCAGATGAGTGAGTGAAGATTCACACACTTCCCACATTTCTTTGTCAATTCATAAGTCAAATGTCAGATGTAGTAAACACCTTGCACAATCAATGTAGTTGAAGAACTGATCTCCAGTGAACAAATGCCGGTGTGTTCTCAGCTCCCCGGTTCCAGTGGATTTCAGTGAGTTACAACAGAAAACTTCATTTCAGACACAAAGCACTTATCCAGCTGTGATGAAATAATTCTTCATATCCAAGTATCAACAGTGATACATGGTTAAATATCTAGTAACTCCTCAAATATCTGGGCAGAGACAGCAAACTGACATGTTGTTCTGTTTAAAATTCCCGTACACAATTTTTGCCATTTATAACCTGTAAAAAAGATTTACAAAAGACATCAATGAGTGAAAGTCATCATTCAGAGAAGTGTATGGTCATCCACTTTGTTAGAAGGAATGAGAGTGCAGACTGTTTTCTCAATGGAGAGGAAATAATGTTGAAGAGTACGAGAATATAAAAGCAAGGATGCGTTGTTGAGTATTTATAAAGTGTGGCCTCACTTGGACTGTTGAGAGCAGATTCAGGCCCCTTAAGTAGAACTCATGTACATACATTGCAGAGCGTTCAAAGGAAGTTTACAAAAATATTTCTGTAATTATAAGGTTTGTCAGATGAAGAACATTTGATGGCTCAGGGCCTCTACTCACTGGAGTTCAGAATAATGAAATCTATCATTGAAATCTATCGAACATTGAAAAGTCTCTATAGAGTGGATGTGGAGAATATGTTTACTTGAGTGGGGAAGTCTGAGACCAGAGGACACAGCCTCAAAATCGAGCTTTGTTCTTTCAGAATGGAGATGAGGAAGAATTTCTTTAACTGGAGCGTGGTGAATCTGTGGAATTTGTTGTTATGAGTTGCTCTGGAGGCCAAGTAATTGGGTATATTTTAGGGAAGAGGGTGATGGATTCTTGATTAGTCAAGGAAGGAAGGGATATGGGGAGAAGGCAGGAGAGTGGGGCTGAGAGGGAAATGGATCAGCTGTAATGAAATGGTGGAGCAGACTCGATGGGCCAAACGACCTCATTCTGCTCCTGTATCTGATTAATTTTCACAGCCGATATATTATGAGATAATTTTAGTCTCCTTTCTGAGCTCTGACATCACACTGTTACAGCGAGGATCAACCCAAGTTGGGGGAAAAACTTACCTTCTAACTGTTCATGGTGCCGGCAACTGGTCTGTCCATCGAATTCCCCGACAGTCTTCCTGTCTGTGTGAGAATGGGACATTCAATCTGTGACTTGGCCCAGTCTGATTCCTTCCATTAGTATTATTCTCTGTCCCATATTATTCTGAGCTGCGCAGTAACTGAAATCCTCCCACACAGAGAGCCTTTGTTGCTGCACAGCTGGTATTTTGTTTGTGCCGTGCTGTTTACAGGCTGTGTTAACATTTAACCTTCAGACAAATGGTCGGTCCATACGATGTGAGAAAGATAAATTAGAGAAAACATTGGTATTATTTCAAGTTCTGGTCATGTGCTACAGCACTACAAAGAGCATGTGATGTTACACGGCAAACCCTGGAGAGTTTCAAATTACTCTGCCCCTCCGCACAGGTGATTGACGGTGGAGAGCCCATCAGAGGCAATGCCAATGAACATGATGGGGAGGGCAGTCCTCGTTCTCATTGGAGTGTGGCATATTTGTGATGAGAACGCTACAGGTCACTTGGTACCCAGGCCAAAGGTAATTGGTATCATTATGTACTCAAAGCGAATGGTTCTAAACATGTTCTCACAGGCGGAAAGGTCCAGATTTAGATGGAACAAAGGTGATTTCCACAAGGACTAAAACTGATGTAAGGATTTTGTTTCCTACTTTTCATGCAGTAAAAATTGACATTTTCATTGACTGGAAGGTCAGCTCCTCAGTGCTCGGTGGTGCCCGAGTGATCCATCTACTCCCCTTCCCTTCCCTTGCGATTCCAAATACGGCCAACGGACTAACAGGGAAAACGCTGGCCCTGTCATCTATGGCTGCCTCTTTACCCAGAAACCCCCACGAAGAAGAGACCCATCTATCCGCCACGGCCCCAGCTCCTTCGCTCCTCAGCAGAAAGTACCCCGGAGCCCTCGTCGAGAGAGAGGGAAAGGACTTGGACTGTGCTGGGGTGCGGAAGAAAGGTTTTTCCGGAGTTCACAGTAATTGGATTTCAGTCGCTGTTCGGACGCCGGTACCGATAATAATCCGCCCAGATCCCCGCTCCTTCCTGCAGCCGAGTCTTCGAGCCTTTTGTCCACCGTGCGCACGGGCGAAACTCCCAGGGACCTTTACGCATGCGCATGGGATCGTCTGGTCACGGACGGCGATTTCTGGAACTGACAGGAGAAAGTCTGCAAATGCTGGAAATCCAAAGCGACTCACACAAAACGCTGCAGGAACTCAGCACCTCAGGCAGCATCCATAGAAACTTATAAACAGTCGGCGCTTTTTGGCCGAGAGCCTTCTGCAAGGCAGAGAAGCACGGGGGAAGATGCCAGAATAAAAATGTGGTGGGGGAGGGGAAGAGGCGAGCTGGAAGCTGATGCCGGGTGGGTGGGAAAGGGTGGGCTGGAGAATAAAGAATCTGATAGGAGAGGAGAGTGGACCAGAGAGAGGGCAGGAGGAGGGTCCCGGGAGGAGTGTAGGCAGGTGAGAAGAAGTA
Organism: Hemitrygon akajei; assembly: GCF_048418815.1. Classification (NCBI taxonomy): domain Eukaryota; kingdom Metazoa; phylum Chordata; class Chondrichthyes; order Myliobatiformes; family Dasyatidae; genus Hemitrygon; species Hemitrygon akajei. The sequence goes on along the minus strand of NW_027331930.1, from coordinate 1,605,153 downwards.
CAAGGTCAGAGTGGGGCATAGAGGAGGGTGACGGTAATTTGTTCTCCTGAGTGGAAATCGATGTTCATGTCATCAGATTGGAGGGTATATAATGTGACGGAATATAATGTGTTGCTCCTCCACCCTGGGGGGGAGGGACTCATCTTGTCACAAGAGGAGTCCATGGATCGACACGGCGGAACAGGACTGGGAATGAAGAATTAAAATGCTTGCTGACTGGTAAGTCAGACATGTGGAGGATGGTGCGAAGTTGCTCCTAATTGATGACTGCACCCTCAGGGTGGCGGAGCAACAACTTATATTCTGCCGTGGTACCTTCAAACGAGATGAACGAGTGCACCAGTCTTGTCTGTTTGAATCCAGAGCCCAAGAAAAGCTCTCTTTCGTGTCTCAGCCGTCTTTGACCCCCTGAAGAACTGCTTCTGAGTGACAGCTAAGATCCACCTGCAATTCCTCGGCCCACTTTCCCAACTGGTCTCGATCCCACTGGAACCTTAGACAACCCTCACTTTCTCCACACACCGGTTTTGGTGACATCCACAACCTCACTAATTGTTTGATCTGCATTCTCCAAATAATTTATACACATCATTGTCCAGTTGTAAGCGGGTGAATTTACTTTCTCTTTCATCTCCCAGGGGGACAAGACTGCCTGGACCCGAGGGGGGGGGGCAGGTAAACACGGGCGTTCAGTGTCTGAGCCGGTGAGGAAGCCGTGAGTGGCCAGTCCACGACAAGACAGCAGATCCCCTCGGCAATCAAACCGACCCTCATCAGGCCTGTCCCTCCGTGTCCAATCCCCCTCTCAGTGCGAACTCAATCGCCACTGCCACTCCTTCAATGGGGCGACTGAGTCGTGCAGACGGTGTGAAACCACCTCCTTTGCCTCGGGACCATTTCCATTCCACCCATCCTCAGGCAAAGGAGCTGGTTTTAAATTTGATTTTACATTGATTTATTTCTGATTTTAAAAGTTGTCATTTCTGTGTACTGATGTCTGTTTGTCATCCTGACCAGTTCTGCCTGAAGTTGTTTGGCCTGATTGTTTCTTGGTGAAATTTGACAATGGCGTCTCCCCGGGTTTGGACATTCATGTCCGTATCTCAACAGGAACCGTCCCTGCTCCCACTCCAGGCTCAGCTGAGAGTGACTGTACTGGCACTGGAGACGGCCTAGTCCCTGACCTCCCAGACTGCACCATCGGGTAACCCCGTTACAACTGGTACCAGCACCTCCCAGAATAAAGGACGAACCCTTGTCTGGCATCGACTGACTCTAAGAGATCTCTACCCATCCGTACAAGTACAACACTGCCCCCCCCAAGGGCCGACACCTACCGTCAGTGTGTCCATCACCAGGGGCACACATCATGTTCTCTGGTGGCACCAAACCAGCCCGAAGACCCCGGTCTCCGGTTGGCAGCAGCTCATTTGAGGGACCCGCCATTTGGGCTCCACCTCATTCAGGGGCAGACGTTTTGTGGGTGGGTGAAGCTCATTTCACACTCCTGTGACCCTCTGAGTGAAGAGGTATCCCCTCATGTGCCGTATAAATTCCCCATCTTTCACCATTAACCCATTGTCAAGTGTCTCTCTGCTGAGACTCACAGAACACAATCCCAACACTGAGTGTTTCTTCATCAAGCAGCTTTATTCTTTATTACCTGCAGGGGGTAAGTTCACCTCCATTCTCACCAGGGATGGGAGGGGACTTCAAACATAGCGTTTACAAAATATTCCTTCTGTACATAAGAACGAGACGAGGTTACTGTTTTCAGCGAGCTCCGTGCTCCCGATACATTTGTTGTTGCTGCCATCTCCGGTTGAGTCGTCTCCGCTACATCCTCATTCCTGCACAGCGTTCAGTGTTTGCAGTCACGAGTTCCTTTAGTAAGCACATTTCTTGTCGTTTCCTCCGGCTACTTTAGTCACCTATATATATTGCATTTACTAGCTCAGCACTGGGGGTTTGTAGAACTTTATTTTGTCTCATCAGATTCTTACATTAAAATTCAAAGTTCAGTACATATTTCCCCATTCCCTCCACTTTGTTGTCCCATGACAACAGACATCCAATATTATCAGAACTTACGAAGTGAATGATGTCTTTAAGGCGAAAATACTTCAGATCTCAGGGCTTTCCTTTCCCTTATATCACACCCAGTACCCGGAACCCTGAAGTCCCCTCGTTTGGGTCACATGGAAGAATCATAATATGATTATTATTACTCTAATGGTTATTCCATAATGTAAAACGGTATTCTCTCATCCAGAGTCCCAAAATGGCTTCCTGAGAGGTTATCATTGTGGAACTGTACAATGCAAACCAGTATCCCACCATCCTCCCACAGTCCCAATTGGCCACCGGCTTCCTGAGGGTTATCAGTGTGGAACTGTACAATGTAATCCAGTATCCCACCATCCTCCCAGAGTCCCAAATGGCCTCCGGCTTCCTGAGGGTTATCATAATGGAAATGTACAATGTAAACCAGTATCCCACCATCCTCCCAGAGTCCCAAATGGCCTCCGGCTTCCTGAGGGTTATCATTGTGGAAATGTACAATGTAAACCAGTATCCCACCATCCTCCCAGAGTCCCAAATGGCCACCGGCTTCCTCACGGGTTATCATTGTGGAACTGTACAATGTAAACCAGTATCCCACCATCCTCCCAGAGTCACAAATGGCTACCTGCTTCCTGACGGGTTATAATTGTGGAACTGTACAATGTAAACCAGTATCCCTCCATCCTCCCAGAGTCCCAAATGGCCACCGGCTTCCTGAGGGGTTACCATTGTGGAAATGTACAATGTAAACCAGTATCCCACCATCCTCCCAGAGTCCCAAATGGCCATTGGCTTCCTGACAGGTTATCATTGTGGAACTGTACAATGTAAACCGGTACCCACCATCTTCCCAGAGTCCCAACTGGCCACCAGCTTCCTGAGGGGTTATCATTGTGGAACTGTACAATGTAAACCAGTATCCCACCATCCTCCCAGAGTCCCAAATGGCCACCGGCTTCCTGACGGGTTATCATTGTGGAACTGTACAATGTAAACCAGTATCCCACCATCTTCCCAGAGTCCCAAATGGCCACCGGCTTCCTGAGGGGTTATCATTGTGGAAATGTACAATGTAAACCAGTGTCCCACTATCCTCCCAGAGTCCCAAATGGCCACCGGCTTCCTGAGGGGTTATCATTGTGGAACAGTACAATGTAAACCACTATCCCACCATCCTCCCAGAGTCCCAAATGGCCACCGGCTTCCTGACAGGTTATCATTGTGGAGCTGTACAATGCAAACCAGTATCCCACCATCCTCCCAGAGTCCCAAATGGCCACCGGCTTCCTGACGGGTTATCAGTGTGGAAATGTACAATGTAAACCAGTATTCCACCATCCTCCCAGTGTCCCAAATGGCCACCGGCTTCCTGACGGGTTATCATTGTGGAACTGTACAATGTACACCAGTATCCCACCATCCTCCCAGTGTCCCAAATGGCCACCGGCTTCCTGACGGGTTATCATTGTGGAACTGCTCTCCCACTTCTCTCATTCTATCTGCTGCCTCTCAAATATAATCCATTAGGTGAGTTACATTTTCAGAGTTGTCTGGTGTGTTGGTGCAACATTCTTGTCCAATTAAAGCACACGTACCCCACTTTTTATCTAATATAAAGTCTAGGGTGGCTGGAAAACGATGCTGGAGAGGCAGTGACGGGAGACATTGAAACGGCAGACAAACTAAATGAGTATGTTGTGTCTGTCTTCACTGAGGAAGACACCAGCATAATGGTGGAACTTCCAGGTGTCAGGAGTCAGAAGTGTGCAAAGTTACCAGAACCAGAGTGAAGGTTCTTGGGAAACTGAAAGGCCAAGTTAGATAAGTCACGTGATCCAGATTGTGTATACCCCAGCGTTCTGAAAGAGGTGGCTAAAAAGATTGTGGACCCATTAGTAATGAACATTCAAGGATCACAAGATTCTGGAATGGTTCATCAAGAATGGAAAATTGCCAATGTCACTCCACTATTCAAGAAGGGAGAGAGGAAGAAGAAAGGAAAGTATAGGCCAGTTAGTCTCTCCTCGGTGATTGGGAAGATGTTGGAGATGATTATTAATGATGAGATCTGAGAGTACCGTGTCACCAGATAAAATAGGCCACAGTCAGCATGGTTTCCTGAAGGGAAAATCATGCCAGACAAACCTGTTGAAATTATTTTAAGAAATAACAAGCAGGACAGACTAAGTAGAATCGATTGATGTTGTTTTCCTGGATTTTCAAAAGGCTTCTGACATGATGCCACACATGAAGCTGCTTTAACAACCCCCGAGCCCATGGTATTACTGGAAAGATTCTAGCATGGACAAAGCCGTGGCTGATTGAGAGGAAGCAAAAAGTGGGTACAAAGGGAGATTCTTGACGAGTGGGTTCCACCGTAGTCTGTGTTGGGAGTGATACTCTTTATGTTAAATGTCAGTGATGTGCATGATGAAATTGATGACCTTGCTGCAAAGTTTTCAGACGATATGAAGATGGTTGAGGGTCAGGTCGTTTTGAGGACATAGAGAGGCTATGGAAGGACTTCAACAGATGAGGAGAATGGGCAAAGAAGTGGGAGATCGAATATAGTGTCAGCAAAGGGTATCAGCATACACTTTGCTCGAAGAAATGAAAGGGCTGACTATTTTCCAAATAGTTCCTAAAGGTCAATTTGCAGCTTGAGTCTGTGGTGAAGAAGGCAAATGTAATGTCAGCATTCACTTCAAGAGGAATAGAATATAAACGCAGGGATGTAATGTTGAAAATTTTGAAAGCACTGGTGAGGCCTCACTGGGAGTACTGTCAGCAGTTTTGGACTCCTTATCTTAGAAAAGATGTGCTGAAACTGAAGAATGTCCAAAAGACATTCACATCAATGATTCCCAAAATGAATGTGTTGTCATATGAAGAGTATTTGATGGCTCTGGGCCTGTATTGAGTGGAATTCAAAAGAATGAGAGGAGACCTGATTGAAATATATCAAATAGTGAAAGGATTAATAGAGTGGATATGGAGAGGATGTTTCCTATTTTGGGAGAGTCTAAGACCAAAGGACACAGCCTCAGAATTGAGAGGTGTCTTTAGAATGCAGATGAGGAGGAATTCCTTTAGCCAGAGAGTAATGAATCTATGGACTCTATGGACAGTGAATCATTGGCAGCTGTGGAGGCCAAATCTTCATGTACATTTAAGGCAGAGGTTGATAGTTTCTTGATTGGTCAGGGCATGATGGGCTACCAGGAGAAGGCAGGAGATTGGGGCTAAGAGGGAAATTGGGTCAGCTAAAATGAAATGGCGGAGTAGACTCGATGGGCCAAATGGCCTAATTTTGCTCCTATATCTTATGGTTTTATGGCAACCTCTCATTTAACGTCAGCAAGAGCCAGGAGCTGATTATTTGAATTCAGGAGGCGGAAACAGGAGATCCGTGAGCCAGTGCTCATCAGGGATCAAAGGCGGAGAGGGTCAGCAACCTTAAATTCCTCAATGTCATCACTTTCCAGGATCTGTCTTGAGCCCATCATGGAAGTGCAATTACGAAGAAAGCACAACAACATCTCCATTTCCTTAGAAGCCTGCAAAGATTCAGCATGACGTCTAAAACCTTGCCAAACTTCTACAGATGTGTGTGGAGAATATGTTCAGTGGTTACATCATGGCCTGGTCTGGAAACACCAAAGCCTTTGAAAGGAAAATCCTACAGAAAGTAGTGGATACGGCCCAGAACATCACGGGTAAAATCCTCCCGACCTCTGCGCAAATTTCTCTGGTGCCCTGTCATAGGAAAACTACATCTATCATCAAGGAACCCACCAAATGGCACATGATCTCTTTTCACTGATGCCATCAGGAAGAAAGAGCAGGAGTCTCAGGACCCACACCACCAGGTTCAGGAACTGTTATCACCCTTCAAACATCAAGTTCTTCAAACAGAGCGGATAATCTTACTCAAATTCAATTGCCCCATCACTGAGCTGTTCCTATAACCAATGGACACATTCACGGATTCATCCTCTCCTGTTCATGGTAATTATTTATTACTTTTTTTTTCTTTTGTATTTGCACAGTTTGTTGACTTTTGCACATTGTATTTTGTCTACGATGTTGGGTTTGGGCTTTCATTGATTCAATCATGATTCTTGGATTTACTGAGTTCGTCCGAAAAAAAAAACCAATCTCAGGATTGAACATGGTGACATGCGTAAACTTAGATAATAAACTTACTTTGTACATTTTGAATTCTACATTTAAATTACACTCTCAAACACACATGTGCTTTGTAATTTCTAAAGGTTCAGCATCGACTGGCTAAATGATTTGGCTCCGATCAGAATGGACGTCCCATCACAATGACCCCTCTTTCGAGACACCCCAGCTACAGGAAGGATTGGATCACTGTTTCAAGAGTGCACGCACACACACAGACAAATAGCTGTGATGAAGTGCTTTGATGGGGTTGGTCCTGACTAGAATCAACTCCTGTCTGTCCATAGACCTGGACCCACTGCAATTTGCCGATCGCCGCAATCTGTCTACAGCAAATGCAATCTCACTGGCTCTCCACTCAGCCTTAGATCACCAGGACAATAGCAATACACAAGTCAGGCTGTTGATTACAGCTCAGCGTTCAACACAATCAGACCCTCAATTGTAATCAACAAGCTCCAAAACCTGGGCCTCTGTACCTCCTTCTGCAACTGGATCCTCACCAGGAGACCCCAGTCTGTGTGGATCAGAAATAACATCTCCTCCTTGGTGACAAACAACACTGGCACACCTCAACGATGTGTGCTCAGCCCACTGCTCTACTCTCTCTACACCCACGTCTGTGTGTCTAGGCTCATCTATAAACTTGCTGATGACACAACTATTGTTGCTGGAATTTCAGACGGTGACGAGGAGGAGTACAGGAGTGAGATAGATCAGCAAGTTGAGTGGTGTCGCAGCAACAACCTTGCATTCAACATCATGAAGACAAAGGAATTGATTGTGGATTCAGGAAGGGGAAGTCGAGGGACATCCATCATTAAGGACCCCCATCACCCAGAACATGCCTTCGTATCTTTGCTACTATCAAGGAGGATGTACAGGACCCTGGAGACACACTCACCGGTTCAGGAACATCTTCTTCCCCTCCATCAGATTTCCAAATGGACAAACAACCCAGGAACACCCCCTCAGTATTTTCCCTCTCGTTCTGCACTACATCTAAATATAATTTTACACATACTAACTGTAGTCTGTAGTGTTTATGACTAAATATTGCAATGTACTGCAGACACAAAGGAACTAATTTCACCACACTTCAGCCGATAAACACTTCCTCGGGATTTGACTTCGCTTTTTGCAATACATTTTAAGTATAATTTTATAAATACTTAATGTAATTTGTGGTTTTTATTCCTAGATATTCCAATATACGGCTGACAAATTTCACCATATTTGCCGGTGATATTAAACCTGATTCTGATACACAAACGCACACAGCTGGGCTCAGGCATACAACACTCCCACATTCCTCCCTTTGTGACACCCTGCTTGCTCTGTGGCCCTCGGTATGAAGCTCAAACTGTTGCAATACCTGCCCTTTAAATTCATGGCTGAGGCTGTGTTTTGTGTCTTCACTGTTGGAGTTTGATATTAAATGAAGAAGGGAATGATATTGATATTGAATTGATATTGAATGGGAAGGAGTGTTTGAATACAAGAATAAAGATCTCCTCTGAAGGTATATGGGGTCCTGGTGACAGCGTACATGGAACACTGTGCACAGGTCTGGTCTCCCTCCCAGAGTCAGCCTGTGGGATGAAGGGAATGAAGAAATTTCACAGATTGATTTAGGAGGTGAGGTAGTGTCCTCGGAGAGATTATACTGACCAGGCCTGTCTCAAAATTAGAGAAATAAAAGGCCGTCTGACTGAGACAGACACAGTCTCACAGGGTATTGACAGGGTAGATGCAGGAATGATGTTTCCTTTGGCTGTGGTGAGGAATGGGCGTCACAGAATCCGAGTTCACCTCAGCAGGACTGAGATGAGGAGAAATTTCCTCACCCAGAGGGCAGCGAATCTTTGGAATTTTCTCCACAAGGTTTCTAAATCCGAAGGACAAAATCTGGGGCTCTGGGATGCTGGGAACGTTGCGCGAAAGTGGCGCTGAGGTCAAAGATCAGGCAGGTTCTGAGTGAAAGGCAGAACAGACGCAAAGGGCCGAATGGCCTACACCTGTTTCCTTTTTCTAAAGTCCGAGTTTACCTTTGCGCCTGGTTCTCCCTTGACCTTCAGGCTGTCCTTTTGCACAGGGGAGCGCTCACAGCTCCGGAGTTCCATCGGCAGCCGCTGCGGGCCAGCTCCCGTATCCCAGCAGCAGGAGACAGGACTGGGAGGAAACTCCGGACAATAGGCCCCGATCCACGGCGGGGAAAGACCGGGCACCCCGTGTGTGGCTGAAACATCTCACGGAATCTCCGCCCGAATCTTCACCTCCGCCATCGGATGGATTCAAAACAGCCTTTACCCGGGGAACTGCTCCCAATCTCGGGTCTCTCACCGGGTCCACTCGTTCTCCAGTCCAAACTTCGGTCCGCCCAGCGTCCCGCCCACTGACACTCCTCAGCCAATGGAGGCAAGATTCTCCCAGTGATGTTCTCTGATTGGCTGTGAGTGTATCTGAGGACGGGCTGCTGCCGGGAGCTGGAGATGTTAGTCACTGTTTGTTCTCAGAATCAAAGCAAGTTCCCAAAGGCTCAAAGTTCAAAGTAAATTTTATTATTATTATTTTTTAAATTTTTATTGAACACAAACAAAAACAGAAACACTAAACATATGGTAAAAAAGCCAGAGAATCACACAAAAGCAGCAACAAATATATAACCATTAAGTTTAAATATACAAATAAACAAGGAAATCGGCTCTAAATATTGTTGAACAGAAGGAACTGTATCTAAGAGGAGTCACAAAACAGGAACATTTACAGAGATAACCGAAAACGTTGACAGATTTATACAGTCTTTACAGCTTTCTGTTTATGGGAAGTTTTCAGAGTATAAACGTATAGTTTGAAGTCTGACGTAAAAATATAAATGAAGGTTTCTTATTGTTGTGATTACATTCATGGATATAAAATTTGCTGCAAATTAACAAAAGATTTATGGTAAAGAAATGATCCCTGTGAGATTTGGTGTTATTAGTAAACCCAAATAAAACATTTTGAAAACAAAAGATAAAATCCACATTAATATATTGATCTATAAATTGACAAACATCAACCCAAAATGATTTAACACATTCACAATCCCAAAATAGATGAAATAAATCCTCTGGATATAAACCGCAAAAACAACAGTTAGTTTCAATATCAGAATTAACCCTTGCCAAATAAACATTGGTTGGATAATATCTATGTATAATTTTAAATAAGCCCCAGATACCCCTCCATCTCAGATTCCCCAAGCGACTATTCCAAAAACTAACAGAGTACATATAAGTCGCCACATACAACTCCTACAAACATACAGAGCGAAGGTACAGAATGGTAACTATATCTGGATCACTGAAAGATCAGCCAGAGTGCAGAAGACAACAAACTTCGCCAATGCAAATAAACAACGAGAATATGAAATAACCGCAGCGGCTGCCGATAGATGTCCGGTGCTCTCAGCGCTCCCTGTTCAATCTGACAGGACAAGAAACAGTGAGGCACAAAGGTAAACTCGTATTTCAGAAGATAGGAAATAGAGAAGGCGTGGCCATTCGGCCCCTTGCGCCTCTTCTGCCCTTCACTCAGAACATGCTTCACTTTTGACCTCAACACCACTTTCCTGCAACTTTCCATCACCGCTGAGCCCCAGGATATGTCTATTCAATTTAGAAACCTTCTGGAGATAATTGCAATGATTCACTGCACTCTGGGTAAGGAAATTTCCCCTCATCTCAGTCCTGCTGAGTTGTCCTCGGATTTTGAGTCTGTAACCACTGGTTCCACACCTTATGGGAAACATCATTCCAGCCCTTCCGCTGTAAATATCCTGTGAGATTGTATTTCTCTAATTCTGAGACAGGAATGCGATCTGTCTCAGACAAACCACCTCTTATTTCACTCATTTTGAGACAGACCCAGTACGATGATTTGTTGTGGGAGCGTCTCCATGGACAGCAAGTGAGTGCAGTTATCCTGTGTTGTTCCACAGACTGATGGTTGAGGGGTAGTAACTGTTCCTGACCCTGGTGGGACGAGTCCTGAGGCTCTTGTACCTTCTACCTGATTGCAGCAGTGAGAAAAGAGCCTGCCTGTGTGGTGAGCCTGATCACAGCCGCCTGTATCACCATCCCCTCTGGCCTGCCCTATCCGGGACCAAAGGGATTTTGGAGAGTAAATGTGGTACTCTGTCGAGTATCACTGTGATCCGTCCCCTCTGGCCTCTCCTATCCGGGAACAAAGGGATTGTGGAGCGTAAATGTGGTACTCTGTCGAGTATCACTGTGATCCGTCCCCTCTGGCCTGCCATATGTGGGACCAAAGGGTTAGTGGAGAGTAAATGTGGAACTCTGTCGAGTATTACTGTGATCCGTCCCCTCTGGCCTGCCCTATCCGGGACCAAAGGGATCGTGGAGAGTAAATGTGGTACTCTGTCGAGTATCACTGTGATCCGTCCCCTCTGACCTGCCCTATCCGGGACCAAAGGGATCGTGGAGAGTAAATGTGGTACTCTGTCGAGTATCACAGTGATCCGTCCACTCTGGCCTGCCCTATCCGGGAACAAAGGGATCGTGGAGAGTAAATGTGGTACTCTGTCGAGTATCACTGTGATCCGTCCCCTCTGGCCTGCCCCATCCGGGACCAAAGGGATCATGGAGAGTAAATGTGGTACTCTGTCGAGTATCACTGTGATCCGTCCCCTCTGGCCTGCCCCATCCGGGACCAAAGGGATCATGGAGAGTAAATGTGGTACTCTGTCGAGTATTACTGTGGTCCGGGCTCTCTTTCTGCCCCTTATTATTCTTGACTGTGATTGCAGTGCGACAATCTCTGGCCCAATGTCCCCTCTTTCTGCAAACCCCGTTTCTGTCCTTAGGCAAGTGTCCCCTTCATCTACACCGTCCGCACGATCCTGCCACCCGTTCTGTGTTCTTCGTCCGGACCCGAACTCCATATCCTCACTACCGGTTCTCTGTGCGCACTCTCGCTTTCCCCCAGTCCCTTTAAAGAGTCAATTGCGCTCCATATTCATCAGAATTTATGTCACACGGGGCCAGGTCTGACACAGCGAATTGAGATTAGTTAACTTAAAGGAGTGGGCAGGCTTGGGTCTGAGACGTTTTAGCAAAGTCTGCACTGCCAGCTGGACATACTGATCTTTCCAGGGGTTTGCCGACATTGGACTCTCACGTATCCTTAAAACGAGGTATAAAGTACGCAAGGGATTCTCCTTTTTTCTGTAGTTGTCGTGTAAATTCAGCAAAATCCGCATGCAGTCGGGCTGTCATTCAAATGGGTTCCCTTATAGTAAGCGACCCACCGTGCCATGGCTTGTATTACATCAGTCCCTCTGGTGGCTCCCGGTCACCTTCGGGTATCTGCCTGGGAAAGGGGAACCCACTCCCTGTCCCTGTCCGAGAGGTTCCATATATAACCCTGAGGAGTGTCACAAGTCCCCGGGCAGGGTTGGAAAGGGGAACCCAATCGCTGTCCCTGCCCGAGTGTTTCCATATATAGCCCTGAGGAGCGGCACAACTCCCCGGACAGGGTATGGAAAGGGGAACCCACTCCCTTTTTCAATGAATTCAGGTAAAGCCACTGGTCCGAACGGTTTGCTGCTGAATTTTTAAAATCCTTTTCTTCTATAATCTCTCCTTGGCTTTGTAAATTTTTTAAAGATGCGTTAACTGTAGGTAAATAACCACAATCTTTTTATGATGCCTCCATTTCTCCAATTCTTAAAAAAGATAAAGACCCCACTGAATGTGCATCCTATCGGCCAATATCCTTGCTGAATGCGGATTCTAAGATTTTTACCAAAATTCTGGCCACTAGATTAGAAAATGTATTACCTCAAATTATCTCTGAAGAGCAGACCGGATTTATGAAAATCTGTTATTCATCTTTTAACATTAGAAAATTAATTAATATACTTTATACTTCTTCATCTAAAATACCTGAATGTCATTTCCTTAGATGCTGAAAAAGCGTTCAATAGATTTGAATGGCTATATTTATATAATACGTTGTAGAATTTTAATTTTAGCTTAAAATTTATATCATGGATTAAATTAATGTATTATAAACCTTTGGCTTCGGTTCTTACCAATAATCAAAGATCTCCTTTCTTTCAGTTGTCCCGTGGTACGAGGCAAGGCTGCCCTTTAAGTCCTCTATTATTTGACATTGCTTTGGAACCTTTAGCCGTTGCCATTCGTGAATCACCTAACATTTTTGGTATTACCCGTGGTTAAGGGACTTATAAGTTACCATTATATGCTGATGATTTGTTACTATACATATCTGACCCTGAGAGATCTATTCCTGCTATTTCATCCTTGCTTGCTCAGTTTAGTAGCCTTTCTGGCTGCAAACTGAATTTTAATAAGAGTGAATTATTTCTATTAAATATGCAAGTTCCAATTTATAAACACTTATCATTCAAAGTTGTCACAGATCATTTTACTTATTTGGGTATTAAAATTACCAAGAAACATAAGGGTTTATTTAAAGTTAATTTTTTACCTTTAATTGAACAAATGAAGCAGCTTGTTACCAGGTGGCCCCATTATCTCTGTCATTGGTTGGTCGAATTAATACTATCAAGATGATAGTATTACCCAAATTTTTATATTTTTTCCAAGCATTACCAATTTGTATTCCTAAATCTTTTTTTGATATTATTGACTCCAAAGCATCCTCATATGTGTGGCAGAATAAAAATCCTAGATTAAGTAACAAATATTTTCAGACGCCCAAGAAGGAAGGTGGTTTTGCTTTGCCAAGCCTGAGATTTTACTATTGGGCATTTAATATTCAATATTTAATATTTTGGACACAAGAATCGGTCATAGTACCTTGCCCACAATGGGTAAATTTGGAGTGTAAATCTGTACAAGACTTCTCTTTATTTTCAATTTTAGGATCTTCGTTTCCTTTTGCTTTATCTATTCCGAATAAACAAATAACTAATCCTATAGTTAAACATACATTAAGAATATGGTTTCAATTTCGTAAATTCTTTGGCTTGAATAATCAAGCCCTATTATATCTAACTTCTTTTTCCAGCCCTCTTTTATGGACCAAGCCTTTGTGTTTTGGAAAACAAAAGGTATAATATGTTTTCGTCATCTATTTTTAGATAACAGTTTTAAGTCCTTTGAACAGCTATCCAACCTAAAACTCATTTTTTTTAGATACTTGCAAGTTAGAAATTTCTTGAATGTTAGTATTTTCTGAAATTATGTCCAATGGACATTACAGAGAAAATTCTCGCTCTGAATCCTTGCCAGAAGGGTTAAGTAGCCATCATTTATCATATGATCATGAAAATATAGCCAGGAGTATCAGAAATAATTAAGAAGGAATGGGAAAAAGAACTTCACTGTCTTATACCCACAGAGCAGTGGGAGAAAATTTTACAATTAGTCAATTCTTCTTCTATTTGTGCTAAACATGCCTAATACAATTTAAGGTTGTTCATAGGGCTCACATGTCCAAGAATAAACTCGCTCGATTTTATTCTTATGTTAATCCAGCCAGTGACAGATGTCATTCTGAAGTCGCTTCATTGATCCACATGTTCTGGTCTTGCCCCTGTTTTGCAAAATTATTGGAAATATATTTTTGGTATTATTTCAACAGTTCTGAATATCAAATTGAAACCGCATCCTATTACTGCAACTTTCGGTTTACCAATGGTGGATAATAGTCGTTTATCCACCCCACCCCCCACCCCCGAGCCCGGCGGATGATAGCATTTGTTACATTAATGGCTAGAAGATCTATCCTATTGAATTGGAAAGAAATTAATCCTCCAACTATATTTCAGTGGTTTTCTCAAACTATTTCTTGTTCGAGTTTAGAAAAAATTACAAGTGTTGTCTTTGACCCTTCAGTTAAATATGAAGAAACTTGGAGACCATTTATTCAACATTTTCATATGAGCTAAACTGATTTTTCCTAAACCTTACTTAAATTGTCCTTAATTATTTGGATGGAGGTGCGGAGTTATTGACGCTACTGTGTATATTTGATATAATGCAATGGCCCATGTCGGTTAGGATTTTTTTTCTTTTTTGGGGGAGGGAGGGTTTCTTATTTTCTCCATTTTTTGTAACCACTATGAGTTTGGGAGGTTATTATGATCTATTTGTATTTACACCTTAACCTATTAATTATGCACTCTCAAGCTCTTTGTATTCATGTTTCATTTATGTTTGTTTAAAATCAATAAAAAGATTTAAAAAGAAAGGACTATTCCGAGGAAAGGGTGGAATAGGCGCAATGGGCCGAGTGGCCAGGCAGGCTCCTGTTACTTACTTTCTGAAGCACGAGTTTACCTTTATGCCTTGTTCTCCCTTGGTTTTCAGCCGTTCGGATTGCACAGGGGAGCGGTGAGAGCTCCGGAGATCCACCGGCAGCCGCTGCGGGGCAGCTCCCGTCTCCCAGCAGGAAGGGACGGGTCTGGGAGACAACTCCAGACAACAGGCCCCGATCCTCGGTGGGGAAAGTCCGGGCGCCCTCCGTGCAGCTGAATCATCTCACGGAATCTCCGCCGGATTCTTCAGCTCTGCCTTCGAAAGGATTCACGACCCGCCGGTGGTGCAGCCGAAACCGGAGGCGCAGCTCCTGGTCTCCGGCCTCACTCGGTCCCGGTTCCAAACTCCGGCCGGGCCGGGCGCTCAGCGTCCCGCCCACTGACACCCCTCAGCCAATGAGAGCAACTCTCCCCCAGCAGTGGTCGCTGATTGGCTGTGAGTGTGTGAGGACGGGCTGCTGCTAGGAGCTGGAGATGTCAATCACAGTTTGTTCCCAGAATTTAAGCAAGTTTCCTGAAAGTCAAATTTCAAAATAAATTTTATTATCAGAGTACAGATAAGTCACCACATCTCACCCCCAGAAGCATTTTCCTGCGAACGTAATTAGAAAATGTATAGAATAGTAACTGTAACAGAATCAGACAGTGAAAGATCAGCCAGAGTGCTGAAGGTAACAAACTGTACAAATGCAAATATGGAGAAACAGGATAAATAACAAGAGCATGAAATAACCGCAGCGGCTGCTGATGGATCTCCGGAGCTCTCACCGCTCCCCTGTGCAATCCGACAGGCTGAAGGCCAAGGGAGAACAAGGCGCAAAGGTCAACTCGTGATTTAGAAAAATAAGAAACAGGAGCAGGCGTTGTCATTCGGCCCGTTGGGCTGTTCTGCCCCTCACTCAGAACATGGCTGATCTTTGACCTCAGCGCCACTTTCCTGAAACGTTCCCGACGTCGCCGAGCCCCAAAATATGTACGTTTAATTTAGAAAACCTGTGGAGAAAACTCCAAATATTCACGCACTGTGTTGGGGAAATTTCTCCTCATCTCAGTCCTGCTGAGGTGACCTCGGATTTTGAGTCTGTGATCCCTGGATCCACTGCCCAGCCAGGAGAAACATCATTCCTGCCCCTACCCTGTAAATACCCTGTGAGACTGTGTCTGTCTCAGTAAGGAAGCTTCTCCATGTAAACCTTGTGTTAATGAAATTGGTGACAGTTCTTTCAGACCAGTGGCTTTGACCACAAGAACACCAGACAGTGGTCAACACAGAATGTTCTGCAGTTACTGCAGGAGAAGGACTGGATGGACACAGTGGAGTGGTTCCCTGAGCAGATAGTCCAGACCATATGGCAGAATGCCTCATCACCAGATCTCAACAACAGGCAGCAAGACCTCGCCTGTCTGGCGGCGATTCGGCCCAACCAGTCTGATCCTTGCTGCGTGCCCGGAGATCACTCCCACAGCGCGCTGCCCCGAGATTACTGCAGTGGAGACGAGAGGGCCCCTCCCAGTCTGATCCTTGCTGCATGCCCGGAGATCACTCCCACAGCGCGCTGCCCGGAGATTACTGCAGTGGAGACATGACGGTCGCTCACCTCTTTGCGGTCTGTGGGCTGGCGAAGATCTGTGGAGAGAGATGCAAGAGCCTGTGCCACAGCAGCTGCGTGACGGAAGGCTCACTGATCCTCGGGCTGTTCCCAGGACGCGCAAGAAAACGGACAGCGAGTGCTGCTGGAAGATCATCAACTCGGAGAAAGACGCTCGAAACTTGTTGGCCTGCCATCACACCGAGATGTCCCGAGAGCAGCGGTTCCCAACCTGGGGTCCACCGTTACTGGTATTGGTCTTTGGCATTTAGAAAATGTTGGGAACCCCTGTCGTACAGGAATGCTGCCGACAGACACATTCCAGACTACAGGGACACCACTGGAACTACAGGGATCCTCTACACTGTACAGGGAGTGGCCGGGTTGGCTGAGGAAGCCTCACAGTTATTGTAGTAGTGAACCACCCCGGGGGGCACATGGCTTCTCCTTTCAGCGCAGGACTTCAATCGTCTTCCAGGGGAAGGTCCTTCCGACCGCAGGGATGAGGCCTTTGGAGATTCAGCTGACGTTTTTGTCGCACTGGGTTTTTATGGGATGGTTTGCCAGCCATATGGCCATTCCTCCTCCGCTCGTAGCCGGGCTGATTTATACCTCTGTGTGGTAGCCTGCGCCGTGTGAGCATTTATACCTGTGCGTAGGTGTGTCTGCATCGCTCTGCAATTCACCGCCAAAACGCTAGTTGGCGCTGGGGTTTCTAATGGCGACTGAGCACATCATGTTGGATTTGGCGCTAATAAATGTTGAACAAGGGTTAATTTTAGTGACATTACTGCAACGCAAAAAAGAGAGACGTAGGAGGAGATGGTATGTACGACCATTGAACGGATTGAGGCAGAAGCAAGGTGAATTTTCTGTGCTTGTCCGGCCACTGAGAGACATGGACGAGGAAATGCATTTCAAGTATTTTCGGATGTCGGGAGCAAGATTTGACGATTTGTTTCATCGTCCCCAAACATTTATTTCGCATCAGTGTGCGGATAGTATGCCTATAGACAGGAGGAAATGCGATGTTACCAAGCGGATCAATCACAGTTGTTGCGGTCTGCGTTGCCGCGACGGGCAGTTACATTATCCAGCAGAAGAATGTTCATTCCCTGAGACTGCAGCGCGCGTAGTGGACAATCACGGTACTGCATGGGGATCAGCAGCTCCCGGAAAGTGAAAGCATTCTGAATCAGGAAGTGCTGGAGTTAACATGGCTTCGAAAGGACCGGCTGAGAGTTTGAGCGAGGAGGCAATTTGTCCCGTCTGCCTGGATTTCTTCACCGATCCGGTTATACTGGAGTGTGGACACAACTTCTGTCGCTCTTGTATCACACGGTATTGGGAAAGGGAGGAGAGAAACTCCTGCCCGGAATGTAGAGCGGTGTTTGCGGACCGCACCCTCAGGGTGAATCGGGCCTTAGCAAATCTGGCTGAAAAAGCTCGAAATCTAAACCTGAATCCGAAAGGGAAGGAAAGTAAACGTCACTGCGAGGAACATGAGGAAGAACTGAAGCTGTTTTGTGAAACGGACAAGACACTGATCTGTGTGATCTGTGCAGTGGCGGAGGAACACAGAGAGCACCGCTTCAAGCCGATTAAAGAAGCTGTTAAAATCTACAAGGTAAAAACTAACGTTAGTTTAATACTTAACACATTTCCTTTGCCCTACATACCATTACACGAGCCTCCATAACCAACACATCATTCTCTGCAACTTCCGCCATCTCCAGCGGGATTCTAGCATCTCTCCGTCCCACAGCCCATCTCCGCACCCCGCAACTCACCGGTCTCTATACGGATCGCGGTCCACGTCCTGTATCGCCCTGATCCACTCGCTCCTCCCCACTGATCTCCCTCCTGGCACTGACACCTGCAAGCGGGACAAGTGCTACACCTGACTCCTAACCTCCTCCCTCGTCACCATTCAGGGCCGCAAACAGCCCAGTTCCTCCCGTTTCTTCCATGGTCGATTGTCCTCTCGTATTAGATTCCTTCTCCTCCAGCCCTTTGCCGCTTCCACCTGTCCCCTCTCAGCTTCTCACTTCATCGCCCTCCCCCACGTACCCCCTCACGTTGTCTCACCCGTCACCTGTCAGCTGGTTCTCGTCCCCAACCTTTTTATTCTGGCTTCTGTCCCATTCCTTGCCAGTCCTAATGAAGGGTCTCATCCCGAAACACCGACTGTTTATTTCCCCTGAATAGATGCTGCCTGACTCACTGAGTTCCTCCGGCATTTTGTGTGATGATCGAGTTAGATCACCTGTTTCTTTTGATGCATCTTTGTTTCAATTTCCTTCACTCTCTGACTTCCAGGATCAGCTAAACTCTTCCTTAGATTCTCTCACAAAAAAGAAATCAGACTTCCAGGAAAAGGAGCAGCAACAGAAAGAGAAGATTTCCGGAGTTCAGGTGAGGCTTCCTGAGCGGAATTTCTGATATTACTGTCGGGTTTTGGTCCATTTAATGCAGAATAGCCGAGTATCGCAGCTCCAGTGACCTGGGTTCGATCCTGACCTCTGCTGCTGTCTGTGTGGAGTTTGCATGCTCTCCCTGTGACCATGACAGATTCAGACATATTGCAAGGACATGCCGGATGAATGGTTAATTACCGTTAATCCTGTAAAGGTGGGGAGGGTGTGTGTGAATCAGATGGGAGTTTATGGGTCAATAAGTGAGAATAGGTTTCAGGAAAACGTGAGGGAATGGTGTTGACGGGAATGCTCTCAGAAGTAGCATGGACTCCAATAGACCGAACTTAACGACAAAAGGAAACAGAGCACAGCAATGCAGTATATTAATCTTCACCTTTCCTTCGACAGGAACAGTCACACAGCCTTCAGTCCCAGATCACATCCCAGTTTGCTGAACTGCGCCAGATTATCACTGAGAAAGAGCAGAGCTTACTCAGGGATCTCAGGGAAGAAGAGAAGAGGATTCTCAGCCTAATGGAGAAAAATCTTCTAGCTGTTCAAGAGAATATAAGGATTATTCAGGAGGAAATCACTAAGTTAAAGGAACAGATGGATCAAAAAGACAATATGATATTTCTCAAGGTGAGGGATTACATTTCAATTTGTTTCTGTCAAAGGGCACTAAATGATCAGTGGTATATTTGAAATAAACACAGCACAGCGGCCAATTCTAACAAATCAATTGTCGCTCTGGTGACCTCACACAGAAGGCAGTGAAGACCAAGTCTCTGGATGCTTTCAAGAGAGAGTTAGATAGAGCTCTTATAGATAGCGGGGTCAAGGGATATGAGGAGAGGGCAGGAACCGGGTACTGATTGTGTATGATCAGCCATGATCACAGTGAATGGCGGTGCTGGCTAGAAGAGCCGAATGGCCTACTCCTGCACCTATTGTCTATTGTCCCAAAATTGGGCTTCCACAACTTTTGTACATCCCAGGACAGAATGCAAATCTCTCTGAAATTATTTACTCTGATCATAACAGAGAGCTGCTGACTGTTTCCTTAATTACCGCATTAAATATCCTCTAAAACTCCCATTAACACCCAGTTCCAGTCACAGGCTGTGAGTGTGTCTGGTGCGGTGGGTGTGAGGATCTCTCTGTCAATCAGTGAGAACAAAGAATGTGACCCGCACACCAGACTTATCCTCCATATCCGGTTTCCATCAAATGGGAATCTTTCACTGTCTCTTTATTTTTTGGATACATTTCACATGGGATTATATCCCATTCTCTATCATAAACAGGCCATTAGGTCCATCTTCTATCAATTTCCCAGCTTCACAAACCTCCTGCCACCTGCTCACCGCACCCAGCAACAGTGCCCCGAACTCCCTGGTCCCTCACGTGTTTATCCAGCCTCCCCATTACATTCAATCTCTGCTGTTCCATTTCAGCCACTCCTGTGGCACTGAGTTCCACATCCTCTTCACTAAATTTCTTGTGGAATTTGTTAAAATCCATCTGGAATTACATCACCTCACAAGTCTCCCCATAAATAGAGGTACTTCCTCCACCCGCACACAATCACATACATCACTGATCTTACATTCCTCCATCCTATCAGCCTGACGTCATATCCAGATGATAATGCACAGCCTGTCCTGTCTTCCCTGTAAGTTTCATCCTCTCAGAAATGGTCTGACATTCAGAAACTTTCCTTGTAAGTTACCCTGTGGTTCTGTATTGTCCGTGTGTGTGAGTGACTGTGGGAGTGGGAATTTTCAAAACCTTGTAATGATTTGGATGAAATTCAGGATATGGACAGTAAGACCAAGTCTAATCAGATTGTGTTTTATTTATTTCATCAGGAAGCTCGTCGGAACAGGAGGTAGGACATGCTCTTTACTGAAACCCTGATTGGATTTGTAAAATAGCAATTTATAACCAGCAGTTTAATATTTACAGGATTAATGACGATATCGAGGAATTGTCAGTGACAGATGAGACCCTACCGGTTGAAAAATTCGATCACCTCTATTTGTTGAAAACAGTGCTGAGAGAAACGCTTGATACTATTAATCAAGGTAAAACTTACAAAGATTCATTTCTCCTTGTTTATGAAGCTCGATATAGTTCCAATTTGAGGCAAAGATTGCCTGTAATACTGGGCTGAAGGGGAACTGAAGTATATTTCACATCAACCCCACCGACTGGGAGGCATCACTGTCACATAGTCAGCTGGAGATGTCAGACCCCTGGACACACCAGCACAGGGTCACAATACAATCAATACACGGGACTGGCAAATGAACCACTGTGTCCTGATCCCAGGAACACTGCACTAACACACCAGGACATGAGTTTGGATCTACCAGAGGAACTGGGATTTTAATACTGATGATAATATTGTAGGGAATAAAAGCAGGTATCAGTGTGGTGACAGGGATTGTCAGGAAAATACACAAGTCCTTCATGTGCCCTGTGAGTGCAGACTCTGACTGACACAGGTCTTCCCCCTTCCGGATCAGCATCTCTCACTGTTGTTAGAGGCAGAAGAGGGGAGTGGTCGTGATCAGGGACTGAATCGTCAGGGGAACAGACAGGAGAATCTATTGATGTGAACGGGACACCCGAATGGTATGTTGCCTCCTGGTTGCCAGGGTCAGGGATGCCTCGAATCGTGTCCGCAGCATTTTAGAGAGGGAGGGAAAAGAGCCAGATATCTTGGTAAATTTTGAGACAATGACATTGGAAGTAAAAGCAAAGAGGTCCTGAAAATAGAATTTGGAGCGCTTGGTAGAAAGCTCAGAAGCAGCACCTCCAGGGTTGTAATTTCTGGATTGCTGCCTGTGCCACGTGCTGGTGAGGGTAGAAACAGGATAATTTGACAGATAAACATGGCTGAGAAGATGATGCTGGGGACAGGGATTCAGGTTCTTGGATCATTGGGATGGCCTCTGGTGGAGGAATGACCTGCTCAAAAGGGATGGGTCGCACCTCGACCCGAGGGAGACAATATTCTCACAGAGAGGTTTGATAGAGCTGTTGGAGAGGGTTTAAACTAATTTGGTGGGGTGGGGGGTTGGAAGTGAAGTGAAGGGATAAGACTGATGGTAAAAATGCAAAGATAGCGTGCAGTCAGACTGACAGATATGGCGGACAGATGAGAGGAGAAAATTGCAGCCAGCAGGGTGAGTATCAGTGCATTAGAGATACAGAATTAAAAAGGGTAGCAGATACAGTATACAAAGTGTTATATCTCAATGCATGGAGTATGAGAAGTAAGGTGGATGATCTTGTTGCACTATTACCGATTGTCAGGTATGATGTTGTGGCCATCACGGAAACGTGGCTGAAGGATGGTTGTAGTTGGGAGCTGAATGTCCAAGGTTACACAATGTATCGGAGGAAGGAAGGAAGGCTGATGGGGTGGTGTGGCTCTGCTGGTAAATCAGCAGCAAGATGTGACATAGGATTGGAAGATGTTGAATCTTGTGGGTGGAGGTAAGGAACTGCAAAAGTAAAAACGACTCTGACACCAGTCATATACAGGCCTCCCAACAGTCAGTGGGTTGAGGCCCACAGATTACAACTGGAAATAGAAAAGGCTGATGAAAAGGACAATGTTATGATAATCATGGGAGATTTCAATATGCAGGTCAATTGGGAAAATCAGGTTGGTAAAGGATCTCAAGAGAGTGAGTTTGTTGAATGCAATGTGATGGCTTTCTAGAGCAGTTAGTCGTTGAGCCTACTCGGGGAACAGCTCTACTGGATTGGGTGTTATGTATTGAACCAGAGGTGAGTACTTAAAATAACCCTTAGGAAGCAGTGCTCACAACATGCTGAGTTCAACTTGAAATCTCATAAGGAGAAAGTGATGTCTGACATTGTAGTATTTCAGAGAAGTGAAAGAAATTACAGTGGTCTGAGAGAGGAGTTGGCCAAAGCAAATTGGAAGGAGATGCTGGCAGGGATGAGAGCAGAGCAGAAATGGTGTCAGTTTCTGGGAAAATGAGAAAGGTGAAGGATAGATGTACTCCAAAAATAAATAAATACTAAAATGGCAAAATAGTAAAACCGTGGCTGACAAGGGAAGACAAGTTAATGTAAAGGAAAAAGAGAGGGGATACAACTAAACAAAAATTAGTAGGAAGACAGAGGATTGGGAAGCTTTTAAATATCTACAGAGAGAAACTAAAAGGATGATTGGGTGGGAAAAAATAAACAAGAAATTGATTTGAATTTAATTGACTTTATTACTTACATCCTTCATATACATGAGGATGAAAAATCTTTACGTTACGTCTCCATGTAAATGTGCAATGTGCAATTTATAGTAATTTATGATGAATTATATGTATAACATGCTGGTCAATATAACATAGAAATACAGATGTGTCATCATGAGTTAATCAGTCTGATGGCCTGGTTGAAGAAGCTGTCCCGGAGCCTGTTGTTCCTGGCTTTTATGCTGCCGTACCGTATCCCGGATGGTAGCAGCTGGAACAGTTTGTGGTTGGGGTGACTCTGGTCTCCAAAGATCTTTCAGGCCCTTTTTACACACCTGTCATTGTAAAACAAGTTAGCAAACTATATCAACTTGTTTTTCAAGTATTGTAAAAAAATAAAACAGAGATGAGAGTGGATATAGGACCAGTAGAAAATGAGGCTGGATAAATAATAATGCGGGATAAAGAGATGGCAGATAAACCAAATATTTTGCACCAGTCTTCACCATGGAAGACACTCGCACTGTGCCCGGTGTTGAAGAGTGCGAGGGAAGAGAAGTGAGTGCAGTTACTGTTACAAAGGAGAAGGTGGAAGACACTCGCTCTGTGCCCGGTGTTGAAGAGTGCGAGGGAAGAGAAGTGAGTGCAGTTACTGTTACAAAGGAGAAGGTGGAAGACACTCGCACTGTGCCCGGTGTTGAATGGTGCGAGGGAAGAGAAGTGAGTGCAGTTACTGTTACAAAGGAGAAGGTGGAGGACACTCACACTGTGCCCGGTGTTGAAGGGTGCGAGGGAAGAGAAGTGAGTGCAGTTACTGTTACAAAGGAGAAGGTGGAAGACACTAGCAGTGTGCCCGGTGTTGAAGAGTGTGAGGAAAGAGAAGTGAGTGCAGTTACTGTTACAAAGGAGAAGGTGGAGGACACTCACACTGTGCCCGGTGTTGAATGGTGCGAGGGAAGAGAAGTGAGTGCAGTTACTGTTACAAAGGAGAAGGTGGAAGACACTCGCACTGTGCCCGGTGTTGAAGAGTGCGAGGGAAGAGAAGTGAGTGCAGTTACTGTTACAAAGGAGAAGGTGGAGGACACTCGCACTGTGCCCGGTGTTGAATGGTGCGAGGGAAGAGAAGTGAGTGCAGTTACTGTTACAAAGGAGAAGGTGGAAGACACTAGCAGTGTGCCCGGTGTTGAAGAGTGTGAGGAAAGAGAAGTGAGTGCAGTTACTGTTACAAAGGAGAAGGTGGAGGACACTCACACTGTGCCCGGTGTTGAATGGTGCGAGGGAAGAGAAGTGAGTGCAGTTACTGTTACAAAGGAGAAGGTGGAAGACACTCGCACTGTGCCCGGTGTTGAAGAGTGCGAGGGAAGAGAAGTGAGTGCAGTTACTGTTACAAAGGAGAAGGTGGAGGACACTCGCACTGTGCCCGGTGTTGAAGGGTTCGAGGGAAGAGAAGTGAGTGCAGTTACTGTTACAAAGGAGAAGGTGCTCAGTGGCTGGAGTTTATGCGAGAAGTGAGGAAGGTGCAAGACAGATATATTCCAAAAAAGAAGAAATTTTCGAATGGATAAAGGATGCGACCGTGGCTGACAAGAGAAGTGAAAGCCAAAGTAAAAGCAAAAGAGAGGGCATTCAAGGAAACAAAAATTAGTGGGAAGACAGAGGATTGGGAATTTTTTAAAAGCTTACAAAAGGAAACTAAGAAGGCCATTAAGAGGGAAAAGATGAACTATGAAAGGAAGCTAGCAAGTAATATCAAAGAAGATACTAAAAGCTTTTTCAAGTATATAAAGTGTAAAAAATAGGTGAGAGTGGATATAGGACCAATAGAAAATGATGCTGGAGAAATTGTAATGGGGGATAAGGAGATGGCTGAGGAAATGAATCCTCACTGAGGAAGATATCAGCAGTACACCGGACACTCAAGGGTGTCAGGGAAGAGAAGTGTCCGCAGTCTCAATTACGACAGAGAAAGTACTCAGGAAGCTGAATAGTCTAAGGGTAGATAAATCTCCAGGTCCAGATGGAATGCAACCTTGTGTTTTGAAGGAGGTAGCTGTGGAGATCGCGCAGCAATGATCTTTCAAAAGTCAATAGATTCTGGCATGGTTCCGGAGGAGTGGAAGATTGCAAATGCCACTCTGGTATTTAAGAAGGGGGCAAGGAAGCAAAAAGTGCTTTATGGACCTGTTAGCTTGAGAAATGGTTGGGAAGTTTCTGGAGTCAATTGTCAAGGATGAGGTTACCGAGTATCTGGAGGCATATGACAAGATAGGACAAACTCAGAATGGTTTCCTTAAAGGAAAATCCTGCCTGACAAACCCATTGAAATTTCTTGAGGAGATTACAAGTAGGCTAGACAAGGGAGATGCAGTGGATGTTGTGTATTTGGATTTTCAGAAGGCCTTTGACAAGGTGCCCATGACAAGGCCGCTAAACAAGATAAGAGCCCATGGAATTATAGGAAATTTACATATGTGGATAGAGCGTTGGCTGATTGGCAGGAAACAGAGAGTGGGAATAAAGGATCCCATTCTGGTTGGCTGCCAGTTAACAGTGGTGTTCCACAGGGGTCCGTGTTGGGGCCACTTCTTTTTACGTTGTATATCAATGATTTGGATTATGGAATAGATGGCTTTGTGGCTAAGTTTGCTGATGATACAAAGATAGGTGGAGGGGAGGGTAGTGCTGAGGAAACAGAGAGTCTGTAGAGAGACGTGGATTGATTAGGAGAATGGTGAAAGAAGTGGCAAATGAAATACAATGTTGAAAAGTGTATAGATAGATAGATAGATAGATAGATAGATAGATACTTTATTCATCCCATGGGGAAATTCAACTTTTTTTCCAATGTCCCATACACTTGTTGTAGCAAAACTAATTACATACAATACTTAACTCAGTAAAAAATATGATATGCATCTAAATCACTATCTCAAAAAGCATTAATAATAGCTTTTAAAAAGTTCTTAAGTCCTGGCGGTAGAATTGTAAAGCCTAATGGCATTGGGGAGTATTGACCTCTTCATCCTGTCTGAGGAGCATTGTCTGAGGAGTATGGTCATGCACGTTGGTAGAAGAAATAAATGGGCAGACTATTATTTAAATGGAGAGAGAATTCAAAGTTCTGAGATGCAATGGGACTTGGGAGTGCTCGTGCAGGTTGAGTCGGTGGCGAAGAAGGTGAATGCAATGTTGACATTCATTTCTAGAGGAATAGAGTATAGGAGCAAGGAAGTGATGCTGAGGCTCTATAAGGAACTGGTAAGACCTCACTTGGAATACTGTGTGCAGTTTTGGGCTCCTTATTTAAGAAAGGATGTTCTGACATTGGAGAGGGTTCAGAGAAGATTCGCTAGAATGATTCCGGGAATGAGAGGGTTAACATATGAGGAACATTTGACCGCTCTTGGACTGTACTCCGTGGAGTTTAGAAGAATGAGGGTAACCTCACAGAAACATTTCGAATGTTGAAAGGCATGGACAGAGTGGTTTTGGCAAAGTTGTTTCCCATGGTGGGGGAGTCTAGTACGAGAGAGCATGACTGAAAGATTGAAGGGCACCCATTCAGAAAGGAGATGCGAAGAAATTTTTTTAGCCAGAGGGTGGTGAATCTGTGAATTTCTTGCGGCAATGGAAGCCAAGTCATTGGGTGTATTTAAGACAGAGATTGATAGGTATCTGAGTAGCCAGGGCATCAAAGGTCATGGTGAGAAGGTGGGGGAGTGGGACTAAATGTGAGAATGGATCAGCTCATGATAAAATGGTGAGCAGATTCGAAGGGCCGAATGGCCGGCTTCTGCTGCTTTGTCTTATGGTCTTATTTGAAAGCACCAGTATACGGAATAAGGATCTTGTCGCACAGGTAGAGTTTGGCAGGTACAAACTTAGGCAGGTACGATTTTGGTCGAAGGAATAAAGACATAGACAATTCTGTAAACAGGGTGAAAATTCAAAAATCAGAGGTGCAAAGGGACATGGGTGTCCTTGTGCAGGATTCCCTGGAGGTTAACTTGCAGTTTGTGTCAGTGGTAAGATTGGCAAACTCAATGTTTGCTTTCACTTCGAGAGGATTAGAGTACAAGAGCAAGGATGTAATTCTGAGGTTTTAATAAGGCATTGGTCAGACCACACTTGGAGTATTGTGAGCAGTTTTGGGTCCCTTCTATCGGAAAACATGTGCTGGCATTGGAGGGGGTCCAGAAGATTCACAAGAATGATTCCGGGAATGAAAGAGTTAACTTATGAAGAGTGTTTGATGGTTCTGGGCCTGTACTCACGCGAGTTTAGAAGAATGGCTGATTTATTATCCTGTCAACCCTATTTTCTCACCTCCTCCCCATAACTTTTGAGACACTGACTAATCAAGAAGTTTACTTATTAACTTCTGCTTTAAAAATCAAACAGGAGAAAATCTGCAGATGCTGGTAATCCAAGCTATACAGGTCCTGATGAAGGGTCTCGCCAGATCTCTCTGACACCTGTCTGGAGAGAGTTGATGTTGGGAGGATGTGGGTGGGTCGAGAACGGTAAGCACAGCCTCCGACTACAGGGATGTCCATTTAGGACAGAGATGAGGAGGAATTCCTTTATCCACAGGATAGTGAATCTGCCACAGGCAGCTGTGGAGGCCAAATAATTGAGTATATTTAAAGCAGAGTAACACAAACAAATTTTTGGGGTAACAGCAGGCTGGGAAGTTTCTACGGAAAAGAGTAAACAGTCCACGGTTCAGACTGAAACACTTCAAGACCTGTGTTGCTTAATGGTTCCTGCAAATTCATCCCCGTCCTAATGAGGGGCCGCGGGGGATGGGGTTGTGGGAAAGGGGACAAAGTCATCCTCATCTGCCATCTTTGCCCCCTCCAGCTTCTCATTACGTCTACACACACAGTTCACCCACAGGCTTTCCACCCCTCCCCCTCCTGGTTCAATCTGCCATTCATCTCTCCCCTTATCACCTCCTTTACTGTCTCAAACTATCACACTGCCCCACTACACACTCACAAATGAATGTGAACATTGTATGACGGGCCTGTTCCTGTGCTGTACTGCTCTATGTTCTCTGTTCCCAGTTTCGGAGAATGAGAGGAGATCTCATGGAAACACAAAATTCTTTCAGGGGTCAACAGGCAGGAGTGAGGGAGGATGTTTCCCCTGCCCAGCGGAAAACCCTTGTGGAAACATCTGCTTCTGTCGAGTCAAAGGTTCGTGTCGGCCACCCGACCGTGCCTGAGGCCCAGCGGCCTTTCCCTCGGTCCCGGGGCTCCGCTGCCCGAGTCTGGCCCCGATCCCCGGGGCCGCGCGGCCCGAGTCTCCCCCCCCGATCCCCGGGGCCGCGCTGCCCGAGTCTCCCCCGATCCCCGGGGCCGCGCGGCCCGAGTCTCCCACCTGATCCCCGGGGCCGCGCTGCCCGAGTCTCCACCCGATCCCCGCGGCCGCGCTGTCCGAGTCTCCCCCGATCCCCGGGGCCGCGCGGCCCGAGTCTCCCACCTGATCCCCGGGGCCGCGCTGCCCGAGTCTCCCCCCGATCCCAGGGGCCGCGCTGTCCGAGTCTCCCCCCGATCACCGGGGCCGCGCGGCCCGAGTCTCCCCCCGATCCCCGGGGCCGCGCTGCCCGAGTCTCCCCCCGATCCCCGGGGCCGCGCTGCCCGAGTCTCCCCCCGATCCCCGGGGCCGCGCTGTCCGAGTCTCCCCCCGATCCCCGGGGCCGCGCTGCCCGAGTCTCCCCCCGATCCTCGGGGCCGCGCTGCCCGAGTCTCCCCCGATCCCCGGGGCCGCGCTGCCCGAGTCTCCCCCCCCCCGATCCCCGGGGCCGCGCTGCCCGAGTCTCCCCCCGATCCCCGGGGCCGCGCTGTCCGAGTCTCCCCCAGATCCCCGGGGCCGCGCTGCCCGAGTCTCCCCACGATCCCCGGGTCCGCGCTGCCCGAGTCTCCCCCCGATCCCCGGGGCCGCGCTGCCCGAGTCTCCCCCCGATCCCCGGGGCCGCGCTGCCCGATTCTCCCCCCGATCCCCGGGGCCGCGCTGCCCGAGTCTCCCCCCGATCCCCGGGGCCGCGCTGCCCGAGTCTCCCAACGATCCCCGGGTCCGCGCTGCCCGAGTCTCCCCCCCGATCCCCGGGGCCGCGCTGCCCGAGTCTCCCCCCCGATCCCCGGGGCCGCGCCGCCCGAGTCTCCCCCCCGATCCCCGGGGCCGCGCTGCCCGAGTCTCCCCCCGATCCCCGGGGCCGCGCTGCCCGAGTCTCCCCCCGATCCCCGGGGGCCGCGCTGCCCGATTCTCCCCCCGATCCCCGGGACCGCGCTGCCCGAGTCTCCCCCCGATCCCCGGGGCCGCGCTGCCCGAGTCTCCCCACGATCCCCGGGTCCGCGCTGCCCGAGTCTCCCCCCGATCCCCGGGGCCGCGCTGCCCGAGTCTCCCCCCGATCCCCGGGGCCGCGCTGCCCGAGTCTCCCCCCGATCCCCGGGGCCGCGCTGCCCGAGTCTCCCCACGATCCCCGGGTCCGCGCTGCCCGAGTCTCCCCCCGATCCCCGGGGCCGCGCTGCCCGAGTCTCCCCCCGATCCCCGGGGCCGCGCCGCCCGAGTCTCCCCCCGATCCCCGGGGCCGCGCTGCCCGAGTCTCCCCCCGATCCCCGGGGCCGCGCTGCCCGAGTCTCCCCCCGATCCCCGGGGCCGCGCTGCCCGAGTCTCCCCCCGATCCCCGGGGACTCTCTAATTCTCTGCTTCTCCCCCCAGTCTCTGTCACCCTGGATGTGGAAACGGCGAATCCGCGGCTCGAGGTGTCTGAGGATCGGAAGAGTGTGAGACGGACCGGGACCCGGAGGAATCTCCCTGACACCGGGAAGAGATTCACAAACCGGGCTTGTGTGCTGGGATCGGAGGGATTCACATCGGGGAGACATTACTGGGAGGTGGAGGTGACGGGGAATCAGATCTGGAGTCTGGGAGTCGCCACAGAGTCTGTGGAGAGGAAGAGAGGGGTCAGACTGAGTCCGGAGACCGGATTCTGGGTCATCAGGCGGTTTGGTGACGTGTTACATCGGGATTATGACGTGTCCCGTGGTCTCATCTCCCCCGAGTCCCGTCTCGCTGCCGGTCCCATCCCCGGGAGGGTGGGAGTTTATCTCAGTTTCGAGTCCGGGACAGTTTCATTTTACAACGCGGAGACCAAGTCCCATCTCCACACCTTCACTGGGAATAAATTCACGGAGAAACTTTATCCTTTCTTCCGGACTGTGGATGTAAACCAGTGGCTGAGAATCTGCTCCGGTTCCGCTCCGGGTCTGTAAACGGGTCGGGTCCCGGGACCGGCGTCAGGAGTAAAGTCCCTGTAAATATAAATGTGCGGAGAGTGCAGCTAAATACGTGGCTAAGGAGATGGTGCAGGAGGGAGGGCTTCATGTTTCTGGACAATTGGGCTTTGTTCCCCGGAAGGTAGGGCCTGTTCCGACGGGACGGTTTGCCCCTGAACTGGAGGGGGACTAACATCCTTTGCAGAGGGAGGGGAACCAGAGTGTTAGAGCAGATAGTGAGGTGGAGGAGGATAAAGGTCATACGAGGACTGCATGTATAGACAGAAATCAAAGGTTTGCACATTAGGTTGCAAATTAATTTTCAGAGCTTTAGAAATTGTAGAAAATAAAGATTTCCAAAAAGATTTTGATGAAGAACATGACCAGAACATATGTGAAAAAGTGGCTACTTCAGTTTTATAACTATCACAATAATTGTCTATGTTAGGAAATATTTTAGATAGTCTCTCCTTTGTTAAATAGTAACAGTGAACAATTTTAAATTGAATTAAACACTGATTGGTTCATATTAAAGAAGAATTGACCATCTTCATTAACAAAGGTCATATTAAGTTCTCTTTCCCAAACTTGTTTAATCTTTAGTGATTAAGGGGATCTGTTTTTTTTGGAGATTTATTTATCTTTATTATCATTTATTTTGTGATGGTCGATTGATGACTTTTGAAGAGTTAATTAGCAAATATTCTCTCATACACACTTACTGCAATATCATCAGGTTAGACATTTTTTACAAAAGTAATTATCTCAGTTTCCATATATGCAAGAATCTGATTTGTTGGATACTATTTTGAATATGAATCCTTCAGTAAGAGAATTTGTAATTCTCATTGGTAGAATTTATAATTTATTTTTAATACATTATTACAAAAAGATAACCTCCCACCTAAGGTTTATACATGAAACATCACGTTGTTTCAGACGTGATAGAGGGGGAGGGGTGGCATTACTAGTCAGGGAAAATATCACAGCTGTGCGTAGACAGGACAGCCTGGAGGGCTTGTCTACAGAGGTCATATGGGTGGAGCTGAGGAACGGGAAAGGTGTGACCACACTAATAGGGGTGTATTATAGACCGCCCAATAGTCAGTGAGAATTGGAGGAGCAAATCTGTATAAAGATAGTAGACCTACTTTCATACCCTTCCTCTTAACTAAGGTTTTTTTTTCGGTCCCTTGCTTTCAGCTCTTTTGTTTTGGTAGTAGGCATTATTATTTTCTGTTTTTAAGTGTATTTACAGTTTTGGGGGTTTGAATGTCCTGATTTATGGACTGGAGTTGTGGTTGGACTGCAGTTTTTTTTTGTTACGGAGCTTGGGGAGGAAGTAATTTTACATGTCTTCAATTTGGGTGCTTTCTCATTTTTTTTTTTGTATTATATTATTATTGTATGTTTATTTTTGCACTGTATTAATTTTCTTCATTTTGATTTGGGATTTTTTTTCTATCTGTAGCGATGTAGAAAATGCATAAAAAACTAATAAAAAGATAGTAGACCGATGTAAGAAACAGGAAGTTGTAATAGTAGGGGATTTTAACTTTCCACATATTGACTGGGACTCCAAAAAACTGTAATAGGGCTCGATGGCTTGGAGTTTGTGAAATGTTTTCAGGAAAGTTTTCTAAATCAATATATAGAGGTACCTACGAGAGAGGATGCAATACTTGATCTCCTATTAGGAAACCAGACAGGTCAGGTGACAGAAGTATGTGTAGGCGAACATTTTGGGTCCAGTGACCACAATGTCATTAGTTTCAAGTTAATTACGGATAAGGATGGGTCTGGTCCTCGAGTTGAGGTTCCAAATAGCAGAAGAGCTAATTGTGTGGAAATGAAAAAAGACCTCGGAAGAGTGGATTGGGATAAGTTTTTTTTTTCCTGACAAGGATGTGTTCAGGAAGTGGAATGCCTCCAAATGTGAAATTTTGAGGGTGCAGAGTTTGCATTTTCCTGCCAGGATTAAAGACAAAGTTAGCAGGCATAAGGAACCTTGGTTTTCAAGGGATATTGGCGATCTGGTTAAGAAAAAGAGAGAAGTGTATAGCAGGTAGAGGCAACAAAGAGCAAATGAGTTACTTAAAGAGTATAGAAAACATAAGAAAATACTAAAGAAGGAAATCAGGAAGGGAAAAAGAAGACATGAGGTGGCTTTGGCAGATAATGTGAAGGAAAACCTGAAGGGTTTCTACAAGTATATTAAGAGTAAAAGGATAGTAAGGGACAAAATTGGTCCCCTAGAAGATCAGAGTGGTCGTCCATGTGTGGAGCCTCACGAGATGGGGGAGATCTTAAACAGTTTTTTTGCATCAGTATTTACTCAGGAAACTGGCATAGTGTATATGGAAGGAAGGGAAACAAGCAGTAGTGTCATGGAACATTTGTAGATTAAAGAGGAGGAGGTGCTTGCTGCCTTACAGCGCATAAAGGTAGATAAATCCCTCGGGCCTGACTTGATAATTTCTCGCACACTGAGAGAGACTAGAGTAGAAATTGCAGGGGCCCTGACAGAAATATTTAAAATGTCTTCAGCCACGGGTGCAGTGCCAGAGGATTGGAGGGTAGCTCATGTTATTCCGTTGTTTAAAAAAGGCTCCAATAGTAAACCAGGTAACTACAGGCCAGTGAGCCTGACATCAGTAGTAGGTAAGTTATTGGAGGATGTTCTGAGAGATCGGATTTACAAGTATTTGGACAGCCAAGGGCTGATTAAGGATAGTCAGTACGGCTTTGTGCATGGTAGATCGTGTTTAATGAATCTCGAAGAGTTTCTCGAGGTGGTTACCAACTAAGTAGGTGAAGGAAAGGCTGTGGATGTTGTCCACATGAACTTTAGTAAGGCCTTTGACAAGGTCCCACATGGGAGGTTAGTTCAGAAAGTTCAGACATGAGGAATCCATGGAGAGGTTGGAGAGATTGAAAGAGTGCAGAGATTTACTAGGATGTTGCCAGGTCTTCAGGAGTTGAGTTACAGGGAAAGATTGAACAGGTTAGAACTTTATTCCTTGAAGCGTAGAAGAATGAGGGGAGATTTGATAGAGGTTTACAAAATTATGTGGGGTATAGATAGTAAATAGGAGTAAGTTCTTTCCATTTAGATTAGGAAAGATAAATATGAGAGGACATGGTTTTAGGGTGAAAGGGGAAAGGTTTAGGGGGAACATTAGGAGGATCTTCACTCAGAGAGTGGTGGGAGTGTGGAACGAGCTGCCATCTGACGTGGTAAATGCAGGCTCACTCTTAGGTTTTAAGAATAAATTGGATAGATACCTGGATGGGAGAGGTCTGGAGGGTTACGGACTGGGTGCAGGTCAATGGGACCAGCGGAATAAAGTTTCCGCACAGACTAGAAGCACCAAATGGCCTGTTTTCTGTGCTGTAGTGTTCTATGGTTCTATGGAGTGAAATAAACACGACATAAGAATTGTCGATTGATTAATTTTAACTCGTTCACCGCATCCGTCAACCGAACAGAAACACCGGGGATTCAGCAGCAGTTGCGGCGGGTCCTGAGCTCCCCCGGGTCCTAAAGTCCACCCGTAATGAGACAGGTTAAATGGGACAAGTGGGGGCGGTGCTGACCAGAAAAGACAGTGAAGATTGTTCATTAAGTTCATCTGCCATTTCTTTGTCCCCCATTACTACTTCACCAGCATCATTTTCCAGTGGTCCAGTATCAACTCTCATCTCCCTTTCACTCTTCATGTAACTGAAAACTAAACTTTTAGTATCCTGATTTATATTATTGGCCAGTTTGCCCTCATATTTCGTATTGACCATTCTTATGGCTTTTTTCGTTGCCTTTTGTTGGATTTTAAGAGCATCCCAATAATCCAACATCCCACTCACCTTTGCTACCCTATATGTCATTTCCTTAGGTTTAACACAATTATTACATGCCTTTTCCAGCTCAAACTGTGAATTGATTTAAAGTCAGTCCCATAATTGAATAAAGTTTTTATCTGAAAACTATCTACCCTCGCAAAGATTGTACTGAAGACTGCATTTGATTTTTCTTCAGCCTTATACGCTTCACATTGAAATAGTATGTGTTTTGACAGTTTCATAATGACAAACTGTACACGACACAGAATGAAGTTTTCCAATTAGTTACAAGGCATAATTAAGCATAGTGTGGACATTTCTATGTCATGTCAATATCATTCCTTCCCTTGTTTTAAGCCCTTCTTCTATAAACCCGACAGGTTTATGTATTCTGTAAAGGTGTCTGTCCTTATGTCCATTATCCTACGTCTTGCCATAAGCCCCCGATTCTTAACACTACCAGCCCTTTAGCTTCTAATTTGCTAAGTGGAAGGTCTATATCCACAGCTTAACATTTAACAGCTTTTGGTGCTAAACAGTCAATATCATCATTTCCCTCAACAGTGTGATGTTCAGGGCCCATAATGTGCAGACATATAAATCAAACTTTATATATGAAATACCGTTTGACAAGTTTCCAACAGTCAATCTGACCTACTGCCAGAATGACCTGTTTAAGACTTATCAAAACTGAAATGTATTCTGAGCAAATTATAAGGACCAATTTCCTCCACCCACTGTAAGCCTAAACTGTTGGCAAATAATTCTGCTTCCTATGCTGATAAATGGCTATAAGTCATTTCTTTATCATTACCTGCAATTCTGGCACACAAAAACAGCCACACCAACATCCCCAGTTAACTTATCTTTGGATTCATCTGTAAAAATGGTTACTGTATGATAATAACTTTCATTAATATACTAATGAACCAACAGACTCTCAGGCAGAACCGAATCCGATCGTGTAACATAAAATCAACTGAAGTCATTGGAAAAAACAAGGTGGGGTTACAGTGAAAGCTACAGTGGGACATATTGTATCATCAAATACACCCGTATTCCCAGCGTCATAAGAACCCAGCCACTCAGAACAAAAAACACTCTTCTTGTGATGTCCCCAACCGTCCTCCAGCACACCTTTAACAGGATGATCATTTCCTTGCCCCGCAAATTAATCCAGTATGTTGACATCAACTTGAACCTCTGTTACTTTGAGGGCAATTGTCCCATTGCAATCAGTAAAGCCAAAACAGGAGGCAACATTACTGCATTAGAAAACAATCTTAAAGTCTGTAATTGTATCACATACAAACATTTTTAATTTGAAGATGAAGGTGATCCATAAGCCACACAGACATAATCAAGAACAGATCAAATTAAACAAATATAATTGGTCAACAAAGATTTTCATGTTGCACCCAAGAATACCCACATAGATGTCTGAGGAGATTTAAAGCTCCTTTACATTCATCAATTATTTTACTGATAGGTGCTTCCACGTCAGCTTATTATCCATCCACATACTGAGAAATCTTACCACTGACACTTCCACAAGATATTAATGACATAATTTAAAATCAAGTGCAAGTCTATTAATGCTGTTTGTAAAACACATAATGTGTTTTAACGACTAAAAGCTTAAAATCCTCATCAATCTGCCCACTGTTTGACCTATTAATTGTAAATTGCAATTAATACCTCTAATCCATAAAGCGACGTCATCTGTATAGTGTGATTTACCCAGGGTATCCCATTTTCCCATCTCAGAGAAAATATCATTAATCATAATATTAAATAATGAATGGCTACAAATACTGCCTTATGGGATCCCATTCTCTATCTCATAGAAACACCAACATAACATGCAGACCGGTACATGCACAGTCTGTCCAAATAAAAAACTCAGAAAAATTATACAATGTCCCCCTCACTCCTAATTTAATCAAAAGTCCTTTCTTCCATATCATTTCCCTTTTCAGTATCAAGAAATACTGATATTACAACATCTTTATTTAATTGTGTTTTCCGAATATCATCTTCCAAATCTAAAACTGAATCTAATGTCATTTCACCCTTCCAAAATCCACTCTAATAAAACACTTTATCATCACTCTTTCCAAAATATAACTCAAACGCTTGATTACCATACATTCCATAAGTTTACATAAATGAGACATTCACGATATAGGCCCTTAACTAGAAGGATCAGATGGGGATCTGCCAGGTTTTAGAATTGGCACTACTATTTCCATTTTCCATGAGGAAAGTAGATGCACAATTCAGACATTTAATATTTTCACAAAAGCGAATTAGAAACAATTACAATTTCAAATATCACTCTTTCCTGGGAGCACCTGACCTGCATTATTAATAGACGTCTTAAATTCATACAAAGAAATCTCTCCATCAGTGATACTATCATTACTACAGCTGACTTCCAGCACATCATTCCAGCACTGAAAAACATATCCCTAAATTGTTTAACTTCTTCACTTAAATTATCCTGATTATGAATCTCAACAAATGACCCAGCCAGTAACAAAACCTTCCGTGTTTCAGTAACAATCATTTTGCCCTCATTAATCATCACTGGAATATTATGATCCCCACAAATCCCCCCATTTTCTAAATCATGTCCCAAACAATTCCAAGTTTGATATCCCTTCCAATATTATCTCCATATAACCTCCAGTAAATCACCAACTTCCTCACCACGGCCTTTGCCCTTTTATTGTTAATAATGTAACTCGGAGACTGATGCACCATCAGATAAAAACTCACATTTCTCCCAATTTGCTTCCTGTCTCGTTATAAATCCAAATCCAAACTCATAAAGACAGGAAGGCTGACTGACGTTCACATAAACTAATCAGCCTCTGAGTTCCCATTTGAGCGTGAGACTCGGCAGCCAATGACAGCAGGGGTCTGTGTTAGGTCTGAGCTACGATAGGCTGGAGGTAAGCGGCCCATGATCAGACCCTCCTCTTCCGCTCCATCGCCATGGCGGAGGTCAGCAAGTCGCTTCTGTAGGTGTCGCCGGCCTCAGCGCCCACAAGGACGGGTGTGATTCCCCTTCGCGCCTCGGTGGGTCTGTTTCGGTGACGTCTGTGGTGGCTGACGAAACATGCTCTGACAGGGAGCGAGCGAGGAACAATGACTACAACTCCCAGAAGGCCCCACTGATGACGTTGTGGTGTTGTTTCGGGGTAAGGTATCAAAGCAAAATGGAGGAAAATGTAATGCATTACGTTTTCTGTACTGTGTCGTGCCTTCAATGAAAAATTAAATTAAAAGAGAGATTCCAGCGAGAAATAGATAGAGCATAGGACAATACAGCACAGTACAGGCCCTTCGGCCCACAATGTTGTGCCGACCTTTAAACTCTGCCTCCCTAAACTTAAATTCCTCCATATATCTGTCTAGTAGACTCTTTAACTTCACTAGTGTATCTGCCTCCACCACTGACTCGGGCAGTGCATTCCACGCACCAACTACTCTCTGAGTAGAAAATCTTCCTCTAATATCCCCCTTGAACTTCCCTCCCCTTACCTTAAAGCCATGTCCTCTTGTTTTGAGCAGTGGTGCCCTGGGGAAGAGGCGCTGGCTATCTATCTATTCCCCTTAATATCAACTATATCTCTATCATTTCTCCTGTCATCCTCCTTCTCTCCAGAGAGTAAAGCCCCAGCTCCCTTAATCTCTGATCATAATCCATGCTCTCTAAATCAGGCAGCATTCTGGTAAATCTCCTCTGTAACCTTTCCAGTGCTTCCACATCCTTCTTATGGTGAGGTGACCAGAACTGGACAGAGTACTCCTTGTGTGGCCCAACCAGAGTTTTATAGAGCTGCATCATTACATCATGACTCTTAAACTCTATCCCTCGACTTATGAAAGCTAACACCCCATAAGCTTTCTTAAATACTCTGTCTACCTGTGAGGCAACTTTCAGGGATCTGTGGACATGTAGCCTCTGCTCTTCCACACTTCGAAGTATCCTGCCATTTACTTTGTACTCTGCCTTGGAGTTTGTCCTTCCAAAGTGTACTACCTCACGCTTCTCCAGGTTGAACTCTATCTGCCACTTCTCAGCCCACTCCTGCATCCTATCAATGTCTCTCTGCAATCTTTGAAAATCCTCTGCACTATCCACAACACCACCAACCTTTGTGTCTTCTGAAAACTTGCCAACCCATCCTTCTACCCCCACATCCTGGTCGTTAATAAAAATTTCGAAAAGTAGGGGTCCCAGAACTGATCCTTGTGGGACACCACTAGTCACAACCCTCCAATTCAAATGTACTCCCTCAACGACAACTCTCTGCTTTCAGCAGGCAAGCCAATTCTGAATCCACCTGGTCAAACATCCCCGGATCCCATGCCTTCTGACTTTCTGAATAAGCCTACCGTGTGGAACCTTATCAAATGCATTACTAAAATCCATGCAGATTACATCCACTGCACTACCCTCATCTATATACCTGGTCACCTCCTAAAAGAACTCCATCAGGCTTGTTAGACACGATCTGCCCTTCAGAAAGCCATGCTGACTGTCACTGATCAGACCATGATTCTCGAAATGCCAATAAATCCTATCTTTGTGAATCTTTTCCAACAGCTTTCCCACCACAGATGTAAGGATCAATGGTCTATAATTATCCAGACTATCCCTACGACCCTTTTTGAACAAGGGGACAACATTCGCCTCCCTCCAATCCTCCGGTACCATTCCCGTGGACAATGAGGACATAATGATCCTAGCCAGAGGCTGAGCAATCTATTTCCTCGCCTCGGATGCAGAACTGGGAAGTGGCAGAGGGAGTTCAACACAGATGAAGAGGTTCATTTCTGCAGGTCAAATTTAAACGCAGAATATAATATTAATGGTAAGACTCTTGGCAGTGTGGAGGGTCAGAGAGATCTTGGGGTCCATGTCCATACGACATTCAAAGCTGCTGTGGAAGTTGGCAGTGTTGTTAGGAAGGCGTCTGGTGTGATGGCCTTCATCAACCGTGGGATTGAGTTCAAGAGCTGTGAGGTGATGTTGAAGCTATATTTCTCCCAACCTGTACATAAGTAATTGTAATAAGATGATGAGAGGCTTTGACCATGTGGATAGCCAGAGGCATTTTCCCAGGCTTGAAGTGACTAACACGAGGGGACGTAGTTTTAAGCTGCTCGGAAGTCGGTACTGAGGGAATGTCAGGGGTAAGTTTCTTACACAGAGAGTGGTGGGTGCATGGAATGCACTGCCTGCAGCGATGGTGGAGGTGGATACAATAGGATATTTTAAGAGGCTCTTAGATAGGTTCATGGAGCTTAGAAACATAGAGGGATATACGGTCAGGAAATCCTAGGCAGTCTCTAGAGTAGGTTACATGGTCGGTACAACATTGTGGGCCGAAGAGCCTGTAATGTGCTGTAGATTTCTGTGTTCTGTGTCAAAGACAGGCAGAGGGATTAGTTTAAATGGACAGGAGGACAGCATGGAAAGGTTGGGCCGAAGGGCCTGTGTTAGTGCCGTAAGGGAGGGGTTCTGTCCCAACCATCGACTCTATTCCTCTCAACAGATGCTGCCTGACTTGACAACGTTATTGAAAAGTTACATTCAGTTCCGCTTAGAATTCTGTACAAAGGATGTTTTGTGCTGGAAGAGTGCAGAGGAGATTCATCATGATAGAGTGGGCGTGTGTTTATAATCCATAAGGCATAGGAACAGAATTAGGCCATTCAGCCCATTGTGTCAGCCACCTTTCCATCATGGCTGATCCCAGATCGCACTCAATTCCAGATATCTGACCTCCCGCCATATCCTTTGATGCCCTGACTGATCAGGAAATGATCAAATGCCGCCTTGAATATACCCACACATTCGGCCTCCACCACAGTCTGTGGCAGAGTATTCCACAGATCCAATACACCTTGGCTAATAAAAAAAATAAGCTGCTTACCTCTGTTTGAAAAGGTGGCCCCTCGACTTTGTGGCTGTGCCCCACCACAGGAAATACCTTCTCCACATCCACCTTATCCAGTCCTTTCAACATTTGGTAGGTTTCAATGAGATGCCCCCGCATTTTTCTGAGTCCCAGTGAGCACAGGGTCAAAGCTGCCAAGTGCTGCTCATATTTTAACCCCTTCATTCCTGAAATAATCTTTCTGAACCTCCTCTGGACTCTCTCCAATGACAACACATCCTGTCTGAGATATGGGGCCCAACACTGTTGACAATACTCCAAGTTTGGCCTGACTAGTGTCTTATAAAGCCTCAGCATTATCTCTTTGCTGTTGTATTCATGGGGCGAGATTGGACTGTGTTGATCTACAGGGAGATCTTGGAATCCGAGTTCACAACTCCCAGATAGTGGTTCCATTGTCGGATAGTTATGTTGCAGTTGTATAAATCTCTAGTTTAATCACATCTGGAGAATTGCATTCGAATACAGGAATAATGCGGTTTTGGATGGTGAGTGGAAGAGGCTTAACAGGATGCTGCCTGGATAAAGTGAGACCGGACAATCTCGGGTAATTTTCTCCGGAGTGGCAGAGGCTGAGGGAGGTCTGACAGACGTTTACAGGAATGTGAGAGACACAGACAGAGTGGACAGCCGGGATTTTTTCTCTAAGGAGGAAATGTCCAATGCCAGAGGGAATGCACTTCAGGAGAAAGGGGGAACACACTCTCATTGGTCCTTTTTGCACTATTGAAGTATTTTGTAATTTAGTGTAATTTCCTATCTTTTCTCTGCATAGCTGCTGTTGGAAAAAAACAATTATTAAAAGACAATGATGTTAAAAACCTGACTCGGGATGTTTAAAGGAGATTTGCGTTTCAAGTTTTGTTTTCCATTCCCATCGTGGTGGGTGTCTGGAGTGAATGTCAGGGGTGGTGGGGGAGGCAGATGTGATGGAGGCTATTAGATACCACGTGAATTTGAGGAGAATGGAGGGATGTGTTCTTTGTGCAGGCAGAAGGGATTGGTTTAGTAAGGCATGAAGTGACCAGTTCAATGGGTTCAGAATAACACAGTGAGCAGAAGGGCCTGTTCAAGGACAAGTACAGCAAGCAGAGCAGGTAAACTGGATAAAGTGATCCCTCTCAGGGAACAGACTGTGACGTCAGTGGATATATGCCGGCATCACAGTTCTCTCTCCAAAGATACTTCACTGCTGGATAAAATGAAGTTTGTGATGTTTATAACCAAAGTGGTGAATTGTACTGCTCAAACATCTCATCCTACTGAAGAAATTAAAATTATTGTGAAAGCTGCAGAAAGGTATCTCGGTGTAACTGGTGTTTTGTGGGAAGCTTCAAATGAAGTTGTGTTGGGTGGGGTATCTGTATCCCAGTCTACTTGTGAACATACATAATAGTATTAAAATATATCAATGAAATGCAATAAATCTGATTTATAATGGTCAAGACTTTAAGATGTTTATTTCTGATTTGTCAGACTCTTCCGATGTTATATCTGTTCAGGAAACCTGCACATTTTAAGTTTTTATTCCTGTGCACGGAATATATTGTCGTTTGGCTTGACAGGTTAGTTGGTGGAGGGGTGATGTTGCCAGTTTTATAAGGAAAGGGGCAGAGTATAGAGTTGTGAATGGGTATAAAATGTATGACACACTTGTAGAAATTCTTGATTCAACAGGTATGTATGTAGCTTCTTGTGTGAAAATATTAACTTTTTGAATTGTATTTCGAGGTTTGGCCATCCACTTTCCTCCTGGAAAATGGTTGTTGTCATAGTGTCCATTCTAAATCTTTCAGCTCCCCGTCTGATCCTCCTTGCTTTAGGCCAATATCATGAACGTCTCATTTATGAAAACTTGTGGAATGTGTGGTAATCGAGAGGTTGCATTTTATTTTTGATAAAAGAGTTGATTTCACGTTTTATCAGACGGGAATTCGGAGAACCTTTGAATCAGATTTGTGTTTGGAAGATTATATTAGGAAACACAGTTAAATGAAGATCAACACGTACAAACAAGCTGGAGGATCTCAGCAGGTCAGGCAGCGTCCGTGGAAACGAGCAGTCAACGTTTCGGGCCGAGGCCCTTCGTCATGACTGAAGAAGGAGGGTGCAGGGGCCCTACAAAGAAGGAGGGTGAGGGTCGGAAGGAGAAGGCTGGTAGGTGCCAGGTGAAAAACCAATCAGAGGAAAGATCGAGGGGTGGGGGAGGGTAAGCACGGAGGGGATAGGCAGGAAAGGTGAAGAAGGAATGTAAGGGAAAAGCACTATGGGTAGTAGTAGAAGGCAGAATCATGAGAGAGGTGATAGGCAGCTGGAAGAGAAGGCAGAGAGAAAGTGGGATGGGGGAAGGGAGGAGGGGGTAATTACCGGAAGTTGGAGAATTTGGTGTTCATGACAAGGGGCTGGAGACTACCCAGACGGTATATGAGGTGTTCCTCCAACCTGAGTTTAGCCTCATCATGGCAGTAGAGGAGGCCATGTATGGACATAACCGAATGGGAATGTGAAGCAGAGTTGAAGTGGGTGGCAACCGGGGGATACTGTCTGTTGTGGCGGACGGAACGGAGGTGCTCGACGAAGCGGTCCCCCAATCTGCGTCGGGTCTCGCCGATGTAGAGGAGGCCGCACCGGGAACACCGGATGCAATAGATGACCCCAACAGACTCACAAGTGAAGTGTTGCCTCACCTGGAAGGACTGTCTGGGGCCCTGAATGGTGGTAAGAGAGGAGGTGTAGGGACAGGTGTAGCACTTATGCTTGCAGGGATAGGAACCCGGTGGTAGATCTGTGGGGAGGGACGTGTGGACCAGGGAGTCGCGGAGGGAACGATCCCTGCGAAAAGCAGAGAGGGGTAGAGAGGGAAAGATGTGCTTAGTGGTGGGGTCCTGTTGAAGGTGGCGGAGGATAATATGCTGGATCCGGAGGCTGGTGGGGTGGTAGGTGAGGACGAGGGGAGCACGGTCCCTGTTGTGGTGACGGGAGGATGGGGTGAGGGCCGGAATGCATCCGGTGCTCCCGGTGTGGACATCCACACCGCAATGCCATTAGCCCAGGAGTCAGTGTGGATGTGGATTGGTCCGGTGGTGTTTTCGAGGGGGAGGGCTACTGCTGCCAGCTCGGCAAGTTGACTGGAGCCCCCCTCCCTCTCTGTGGTTAAATTTTGCCCGTGGCGTGATGAAGT
Source organism: Hemitrygon akajei (assembly GCF_048418815.1). Taxonomy (NCBI): domain Eukaryota; kingdom Metazoa; phylum Chordata; class Chondrichthyes; order Myliobatiformes; family Dasyatidae; genus Hemitrygon; species Hemitrygon akajei. The sequence goes on along the minus strand of NW_027331930.1, from coordinate 1,562,070 downwards.
GCTGCCGCTGTCCACAATGGTTTCCCCCTTTCCAGCGGCTGGAGCCGTCTGTGAACCAGGCGTGCAGTTTGTCGTCGGGATCGAGGGAATCGAAGGGTTGACCCCAACACGCTGAGGAGGGTTGTACCTTGGGGATGTCCGGGGCAGGGTTCTGGGACTGGGGGAAAGCCATGACTTGTTCATGGATGCGGCTGACCCCTTCAGGACCGGGTTCAGCCCGCTCCGCAATGTAGCACCTCCACTGGACAATGGAGGACGGCCCTCTTTGTGGGAGGAATCAGGGGACTTAACCCATCGCATTATGGGGAGGTGGGGGCGGAGGACGACAGGGTCGGGGCCTGTTTGGTGTTCTGTGTCGATGAACGCCAGGTAACAGGCTAGTAGCTGGCGCTCGAAGGGGCTGTAGCGCGCTATGCGGCGGGATTGCCTGGGAGGATGGTGTGCTGGGCACCTGTATCGACAAGTGCCATCCACCTCTGCGTGTTTCCCTTTCCCCAGTGTACTACGACAGGTATATGTGGCCTCAGGTCCCCCGGGCGGGAGAGGGCCAGAGAGCAAATGCACCGGGGGCCCTGGCCTTCATCCTATGGGGGGGGGGGAGGGAGAAGGTCTGCCACCCCTGTGGTGAGGCACCTTGATGGTTGAGGTGGGACATTTCCTGTCTCAGGAAATCTCTGAGTTCTGTCTTGAGGGCAGGCGAAGCAGTTTCAGGTAAGGGAGGTGCAGAGGGTGGGTTGGTGTGGGCATGGTCTGGCCGGGCGGTCTGGGGGATGGGGGCGCCCCCTGCCTCGGGCTTGGTGGCGGGGCAGATAGTGGTCTTATTGTAGTTAGTTTTTCCCCTGTAGTGCTCCTTCCACAGGGTATATAGGTTGGGGTGGGGATGCCATCTATGCTGTCACGGTCCACCCCTGCACACAGCAGGTCTGTGTACAGCTGCCTGCGAGTAAAGCGGGGAGGGGTAGTGTTCGGAGCCCTTGCCTCGGTCTTGTGGACCTGGGTGGATGCTCCCCTCTGCATATATTCCAGTCCCTCCAGGAGGGTGATGGCCTCCCGTACGGTCCTACCGCTGGCTGGTGCCATGGGGGGCAGGATGACTGACTCAAGTCGGGACGCGTAGTAGTGACCGGGTATCCTGCTGGGGCACCGGTCACTCCTGTGTCTTCGAGGAAGTTGCGGTCGCAGGCACCTTAACAGATGCAGTTGACCAGTGCCCATTCCCTGATAACCCGGGTGCCCTCGCTGACCGTACCCCATTGCGGCCGCCTGTGGAGATCCCACTCCAGAAGGGTGCGATATCGGGCTCTCACCGCCGTGTTACGTACCCCGTAACTGGGTCACTTACCAGCAAAGGTAGAGAGGTCCGTTGAAGTCTAATGGTACTATTTTTTTAAAGTATTTATTGATAAAGGGGCACAAAAATAAGATTAATGCAAACATACAGATAATATACGTCATCAATACTAAATCTAAAAAAGCGCGTGTATAATAATTATCAATAAGAATTAGCTCTATCGTTGTCTAGGGGATAATGTATTGTCTAATGGAAATATAACAGTCACTGTTAGTTCATTCAAGCTGCAGCGTTTTGGGTTCAAGAGAGACGGTTTAAACTTGCCCAGGTCTTTTATGATGCCAATCCTTTGAGTCGGGGGAGTTGCTTTCCCCGTTGTTAGCTAAAAGCCGTTTTCCGTGGTTCCAGCCAGCAGTGCCAGGCAACGGAACTGAACGCACGTAGCCTCCTTCAAAATGGCTTCCCGCTATTACGGGATCGCTAGCGTTTCTTCTGGTGCGTCTGAGGGGCTGTTCCTGCAGACCCTCTTTTATCCTGACTCGCAGGGTCGTAGATGTCAATCAGGTTGGGGTGATGCAATCTCTCCCTCAACCAGCCCACTTTGCCTGAGGGAGTAGCACGTAGCATAGTATCTCAATCCACAAATTTGTCTCCAGGAGACAATGGACATGTCCCGTAGCTTTACATCGCCGGGGAACGAGACATTCCGCACGTCTCTCTCTCTCATTTCCTGGGCCCACTGACCCAACCCAACAGTGATCTTGCGATTCACACAAAGGAGGGGGCTGCAGGCATAACAGCCGTAACGACCCGATCCCGCAGGGTAGTGCCCTCGCTGACCGTACCCCATTGCGGCCGCCTGTGGGGATCCCACTCCAGAAGGGAGGGATATCGGGCTCTCACCGCGGTCACTACCCGATCCCACAGGGTAGTGCCCTCGCTGACCGTTCCCCATTGCGGCCGCCTGTGGGGATCCCACTCCAGAAGGGAGGGATATCGGGCTCTCACCGCGGTCACTACCCGATCCCGCAGGGTAGTGCCCTCGCTGACCGTTCCCCATTGCGGCCGCCTGTGGAGATCCCACTCCAGAAGGGAGGGATATCGGGCTCTCATCGCGGTCACTACCCGATCCCGCAGGGTAGTGCCCTCGCTGACCGTACCCCATTGCGGCCGCCTGTGGGGATCCCATTCCAGAAGGGAGGGATATCGGGCTCTCATCGCGGTCACTACCCGATCCCGCAGGGTAGTGCCCTCGCTGACCGTACCCCATTGCGGCCGCCTGTGGAGATCCCACTCCAGAAGGGTGGGATATCGGGCTCTCATCGCGGTCACTACCCGATCCCGTAGGGTAGTGCCCTCGCTGACCGTACCCCAGTGCGGCCGCCTGTGGGGATCCCACTCCAGAAGGGAGGGATATCGGGCTCTCACCGCGGTCACTACCCGATCCCGCAGGGTAGTGCCCTCGCTGACCGTACCCCATTGCGGCCGCCTGTGGAGATCCCACTCCAGAAGGGAGGGATATCGGGCTCTCACCGCGGTCACTACCCGATCCCGCAGGGTAGTGCCCTCGCTGACGGTTCCCCATTGCGGCCGCCTGTGGGGATCCCACTCCAGAAGGGTGGGATATCGGGCTCTCACCGCGGTCACTATCCGATCCCGCAGGGTAGTGCCCTCGCTGACCGTACCCCATTGCGGCCGCCTGTGGGGATCCCACTCCAGAAGGGAGGGATATCGGGCTCTCACCGCGGTCACTACCCGATCCCGCAGGGTAGTGCCCTCGCTGACGGTTCCCCATTGCGGCCGCCTGTGGGGATCCCACTCCAGAAGGGTGGGATATCGGGCTCTCACCGCGGTCAATACCCGATCCCGCAGGGTAGTGCCCTCGCTGACCGTTCCCCATTGCGGCCGCCTGTGGGGATCCCACTCCAGAAGGGAGGGATATCGGGCTCTCACCGCGGTCACTACCCGATACCGCAGGGTAGTGCCCTCGCTGACCGTACCCCATTGCGGCCGCCTGTGGAGATCCCACTCCAGAACGGTGGGATATCGGGCTCTCACCGCGGTCACTACCCGATCCCGCAGGGTAGTGCCCTCGCTGACCGTTCCCCATTGCGGCCGCCTGTGGGGATCCCACTCCAGAAGGGAGGGATATCGGGCTCTCACCGCGGTCACTACCCGATCCCGCAGGGTAGTGCCCTCGCTGACCGTACCCCATTGCGGCCGCCTGTTGAAATCCCACTCCAGAAGGGTGGGATATCGGGCTCTCAGCACGGTCACTACCCGATCCCGCAGGGTAGTGCCCTCGCTGACCGTTCCCCATTGCGGCCGCCTGTAGAGATCCCACTCGAGAAGGGTGGGATATCGGGCTCTCACCGCGGTCACTACCCGATCCCGCAGGGTAGTGCCCTCACTGACCGTACCCCATTGCGGCCGCCTGTGGAGACCCCACTCCAGAAGGGTGGGGTACCGGGCTCTCACCGCGGTCACTACCCGATCCCGCAGGGTAGTGCCCTCGCTGACCGTACCCCATTGCGGCCGGCCGTGGAGATCCCACTTCAGAAGGGTGGGATATCGGGCTCTCACCGCGGTCACTACCCGATCCCGCAGGGTAGTGCCCTCGCTGACCGTACCCCATTGCGGCTGCCTGTAGAGATCCCACTCCAGAAGGGTGGGATATCGGGCTCTCACCGCGGTGACTACCCGATCCCGCAGGGTAGTGCCCTCGCTGACCGTACCCCATTGCGGCCGCCTGTGGGTATCCCACTCCAGAAGGGTGGGATATCGGGCTCTCACCGCGGTCACTACCCGATCCCGCAGGGTAGTGCCCTCGCTGACCGTACCCCACTGCGGCCGCCTGTGGAGATCCCACTTCAGAAGGGTGGGATATCGGGCTCTCACCGCGGTCACTACCCGATCCCGCAGGGTAGTGCCCTCGCTGACCGTACCCCATTGCGGCCGCCTGTGGGGATCCCACTCCAGAAGGATGGGATATCGGGCTCTCACCGCGGTCAGTACCCGATCCCGCAGGTAGTGACATCGCTGACTCCTGTTTGCGGCGCCCGCAGCGCATTGTTTATGTTCTGCTGGTCAGAGAGGCTTCCCAGGCCGCTTGCCTCCTGATGGGAGAGGCTGAGGTTAGGCCCCCCTCGTCCCACAGCCGGAGCAGCCAGGCAGTCGGGTGCTCGTCTGGTCGTTGGCGGTACCGATCCGCCGGTTGGGTCAGCTCCTTGGGGGAGAAGTCCCCCTGACCTCGAGCTCCTTGGGGGAGAAGTCCCCCTGACCTCGAGCTCCTCGGCGTCCAGCAGCGCTGCCTGAGATCTTCTTTTTATCATTTATTTATTTATTAAATTTTTAGAAAATTCCAAGAATAAATGTAATGATAAAATAGTAAGAGAGAAAAAAAATAATATTAACCCTCCCCCCTCCCCTTGACACCCCCTTAACACTTGTCTAAAGAAAAAAAAAGAAAGAAAGAAGAGAAAGATTGCCTGGATATCGGAGGATCCCCACATGCTCCATGGAGTTCAAAATAATTTTAATTTTAATTTTTACCTCCCCAATTACTTTATAATTTTATCTTCAAAGGACCTATGTTGCCTGAGCTCTTCCAGCTCCTTGTCCTTCTGACCACCTGGCATCTCAGCAGGGACGCAAACAACCAGGCGGCTCCCCTTTGACTCCCCCCCCCCCCCCGGGCTTTGGGGAACCCTGATTCCTTAAGGAGGGAGACCACGTGGTGGCCTAGCTTCTCGCCACGGGGGTCTAACTGCTCCGACCGGTCCACTGGTTTCCCGTGGTCTGCCAGCATGCTGGCCAGACTCTCAAACCCCTCTCTTTCATCCGTCCACCCGGGGATCTTATTCTGCCTGCCTGCACTGGCTTTCTTCCCCGGGTTACAGAACATTCTCCCCTGTGCTCTGTGTCCAGCCAAGAGCTATTAGATGCTGAACCCAAAGTCCACTGCAGATGCTGTGGTGAAATCAAAACGTACAAACAAGCTTGATGAACTCGGAGAGTGGGAGAAGGGAAGGGAAAGTGGGGAGAAAGGGAAGGGAGAGTGGGGAGAAGGGAGAGTGGGGGTAAGGGAAAGAGAGAGTGGGGAGAAGTGGAGAGTGTGAGTAGGGAAGGGAGAGTGGGAGAAAGGGAAGGGAGAGTGGGGAGAAAGAGAAGGGATAGTGGGAGAAAGGGAAGCGAGAGTGGGGAGAAGTGAAGTATAGGGAGAAAGATAGATGGGAGATTCAGGAGTAGGAGAAGAAATTGAGGGAGAGTGGGAAAAGTGAGAGAAACCGAGCAGTGTGCATGTGAGAAAGAAAAGCGAGTGCGGGCAGTGGGGGACAGAGGCAGGAGAGTGGAGAGTGGGAACGTGGGGATTGGGGACAGAGAACAGAGAGAGAGAATGAAGTGTGAGGAGTAGGAAAGAGAGAGGGAGAGTGAGGGGCAGTTGGGCAGTGGGAGAGAGGGAAGGCAGCGTGGGGACGGTGTGAGAGAGAAGGGAAGGGAGAGAGTGAGGGCGGTTGGACAGTGGGAGAGAGGGAAGCCATCGTGGGGACGGTGTGAGAAAGAAGCGAAGGGAAAGAGTGAGGGCGGTTGGGCAGTGGGAGAGAGGGAAGCCATCGTGGGGACGGTGTGAGAGAGAAGGGAAGGGAAAGAGTGAGGGCGGTTTGGCAGTGGGAGAGAGGGAAGGCAGCGTGGGGAGTTGCAGACACAGAGAAGGGGCTGTGTGCAATGATAGAGAACGTAGGGGGATCGGGTAATGTGAGAGAGGGAAGGAGTGGAGAGTGTGAGAGAGAGGGACCAGTTGCAGAGAGAGAACCTGGAACATGGAGCGGAGGAGAACACAATCAGGGTACGGAGTGGGAGAGAGGAGGTAGAGTGGGGAGGGTGTGAGAGTGAAGGTATCTTTTGCAGTTTGAGAGAAAGAAGGGAGAGTGGGGATGAAAGTGGGAGAAGACAGAGGGGGGAGATGAAGAGAGATAAGGAAGAATAGGGAATAGGTGAAGAGTAGAGACCAGTGTGGTGTGGAAGAGGGATTCCGGAGAAAGGGGAGTACAACAGTGTCACTCCACTCTTCAAGAAGCGAGAGAGGCAGAGGGAAGGAAACTTTAGGCCAGTTAGTCTGTCCTCAGTGTTTGGGAAGATGTTGGATTCGATTATTAAGGATGATGTCTCAGGAAACTTTGGGCAAATGATAAAAAGGGCCGGAGTCAGCATAGTTTCCTGACTAATCTGTTGAAATTCACTGAAGAAATAACAAGCGGGATAGACAAAGGACAATCGGTTGATGTTGTGTACTTTGAATTTCAGGCTTTTGAAAAGGTGGCAGACATGAGGCTGTTTAACAAGCTACAAGCCCATGATATTACAGAAAGAGCCCAGCACAGATAAAGCAGTGGCTGATTGAAGGAGGCAGAACGTGTGAATAAATGGAGCGTTTTCTGTCTGGCTGCAGATGTCCAATGGCATTCCACAGGGGTCTGTGATGGGACCGATTATTCTCTGATATATGGCGATGACTTGGATGATGTATTTGATGGCTTTGCTGCAAAATCTGCAGAGGACATGAACAGAGATGAGGAAATAGAGGCCACAGAAATTCCACCCATTGTTGCTTTGAGGTTATCGGTGCCAAAGGTCTTTTCCAATCACTTTTGGCCAGCTCCTCTCTCACGCCTCTGCAGTTTCCTTCATTCCACTGCAACACTGCATCTACGTTGTGCTTCCCCTTCTCAAATTGCGAATTCAATCCCGATTCATTGTATCACACCCTATCCTGAATAGTGATCATTAATCCAGTGATCATTAATGGAGAACGTGTGGAGCAGGTTAAGCCCTACAAGTATCTGGGAGTACAGTTAGACGAGAAGCTAGACTGGACTGCCAACACAGATGCCTTGTGCAGGAAGGCACAGAGTCGACTGTACTTCCTAAGAAGGTTGGCGTCATTCAATGTCTGTAGTGAGATACTGAAGATGTTCTATAGGTCAGTTGTGGAGAGCGCCCTCTTCTTTGTGGTGGCGTGTTGGGGAGGAAGCATTAAGAAGAGGGACGCCTCACGTCTTAATAAGCTGGTAAGGAAGGCGGGCTCTGTCGTGGGCAAAGTACTGGAGAGTTTAACATCAGTAGCTGAGCGAAGGGCGCTGAGTAGGCTACGGTCAATTATGGATAACTCTGAGCATCCTCTACATAGCACCATCCAGAGACAGAGAAGCAGTTTCAGCGACAGGTTACTATCGATGCAATGCTCCTCAGACAGGATGAAGAGGTCAATACTCCCCAATGCCATTAGGCTTTACAATTCTACCGCCAGGACTTAAGAACTTTTTAAAAGCTATTTTTAATGCTTTTTGAGATAGTGATTTAGATGCATATCATATTTTTTACTGAGTTAAGTATTGTATGTAATTAGTTTTGCTACAACAAGTGTATGGGACATTGGAAAAAAGTTGAATTTCCCCATGGGGATGAATAAAGTATCTATCTATCTATCTATCTATCTATCTACAGAACCTCTTATAATCTGACTCGCAGGGTCGTAGATGTCAATCAGGTTGGGGTGATGCAACCTCTCCCTCAACCAGCCCACTTTGCCTGAGGGAGTAGCACGTAGCATAGTATCTCAATCCACAAATTTGTCTCCAGGAGACAATGGACCTGTCCCGTAGCTTTACATCGCCGGGGAACGAGACAATCCGCACGTCTCTCTCTCATTTCCTGGGCCCCCTGACCCAACCCAAAAGTGATCTTGCGAATCTCACAAAGGAGGGCATAACAGCCGTCACTACCCGATCCCGCAGGGTAGTGCCCTCGCTGACCGTACCCCATTGCGGCCGCCTGTGGGGATCCCACTCCAGAAGGGTGGGATATCGGGCTCTCATCGCGGTCACTACCCGATCCCGCAGGGTAGTGCCCTCACTGACCTTACCCCATTGCGGCCGCCTGTGGAGATCCCACTCCAGAAGGGTGGGGTATCGGGCTCTCACCGCGGTCACTACCCGATCCCGCAGGGTAGTGCCCTCGCTGACCGTACCCCATTGCGGCCGCCTGTGGGGATCCCACTCCAGAAGGGAGGGATATCGGGCTCTCACCGCGGTCACTACCCGATCCCGCAGGGTAGTGCCCTCGCTGACCGTACCCCATTGCGGCCGCCTGTGGGGATCCCGCTCCAGAAGGGTGGGGTATCGGGCTCTCACCGCGGTCACTACCCGATCCCGCAGGGTAGTGCCCTCGCTGACCGTACCCCATTGCGGCCGCCTGTGGAGATCCCACTCCAGAAGGGTGGGATATCGGGCTCTCACCGCGGTCACTACCCGATCCCGCAGGGTAGTGCCCTCGCTGACCGTTCCCCATTGCGGCCGCCTGTGGAGATCCGACTCCAGAAGGGAGGGATATCGGGCTCCAACCGCGGTCACTACCCGATCCCGCAGGGTAGTGCCCTCGCTGACCGTACCCCATTGCGGCCGCCTGTAGATATCCCACTCCAGAAGGGTGGGATATCGGGCTCTCACCGCGGTCACTACCCGATCCCGCAGGGTAGTGCCCTCGCTGACCGTACCCCATTGCGGCCGCCTGTGGGGATCCCACTCCAGAAGCGTGGGGTATCGGGCTCTCACAGCGGTCACTACCTGTTCCCGCAGGGTAGTGTCATCGCTGACCGTACCCCATTGCGTCCGCCTGTGGGGATCCCACTCCAGAAGGGAGGGATATCGGGCTCTCACCGCGGTCACTACCCGATCCCGCAGGGCAGTGCCCTCGCTGACCGTACCCCATTGCGGCCGCCTGTGGATATCCCACTCCAGAAGGGAGGGATATCGGGCTTTCACTACCCGATCCCGAGGGGTAGCGCCCTCGCTGACCGTACCCCATTGCGGCCGCCTGTGGAGATCCCACTCCAGAAGGGTGGGATATCGGGCTCTCACCGCGGTCTCTATCCGATCCCGCAGGGTTGTACCCTCGTTTACCGTACCCCATTGCGGCCGCCTGTGGAAATCCCACTCCAGAAGGGTGGGATATCGGGCTCTCACCGCGGTCTCTACCCGATCCCGCAGGGTAGTGCCCTCGCTGACCGTACCCCATTACGGCCGCCTGTGGAGATCCCACTCCAGAAGGGAGGGATATCGGGCTCTCACTACCCGATCCCGAGGGGTAGTGCCCTCGCTGACCGTACCCCATTGCGGCCGCCTATGGGGATCCCACTCCAGAAGGGTGGGATATCGGGCTCTCACCGCGGTCACGACCCGATCCCGCAGGGTAGTGCCCTCGCTGACCGTACCCCATTGCGGCCGCCTGTGGAGATCCCACTCCAGAAGGGTGGGGTATCGGGCTCTCACCGCGGTCACTACCCGATCCCGCAGGGTAGTGCCCTCGCTGACCGTACCCCATTGCGGCCGCCTGTGGAGATCCCCCTCCAGAAGGGTGGGGTATCGGGCTCTCACCGCGGTCACTACCCGATCCCGCAGGGTAGTGCCCTCGCTGACCGTACCCCATTGCGGCCGCCTGTGGAGATCCCACTCCAGAAGGGTGGGGTATCGGGCTCTCACCGCGGTCACTACCCGATCCCGCAGGGTAGTGCCCTCGCTGACCGTACCCCATTGCGGCCGCCTGTGGGGATCCCACTCCAGAAGGGTGGGATATCGGGCTCTCACCGCGGTCACTACCCCATCCCGCAGGGTAGTGCCCTCGCTGACCGTTCCCCATTGCGGCCGCCTGTGGAGATCCCACTCCAGAAGGGAGGGATATAGGGCTCTCACCGCGGTCACTACCCGATCCCGCAGGGTAGTGCCCTCGCTGTCCGTACCCAATTGCGGCCGCCTGTGGGGATCCCACTCCAGAAGGGTGGGGTATCGGGCTCTCACCGCGGTCACTACCTGTTCCCGCAGGGTAGTGTCATCGCTGACCGTACCCCATTGCGGCCGCCTGTTGGGATCCCACTCTAGAAGGGAGGGATATCGGGCTCTCACCGCGGTCACTACCCGATCCCGCAGGGTAGTGCCCTCGCTGACCGTACCCCATTGCGGCCGCCTGTGGAAATCCCACTCCAGAAGGGTGGGATATCGGGCTCTCACCGCGGTCATTACCCGATCCCGCAGGGTAGTGCCCTCGTTGACCGTACCCCATTGCGGCCGCCTGTGGAGATACCACTCCAGAAGGGTGTGATATCGGGCTCTCACCGCGGTCACTACCCGATCCCGCAGGGTAGTGCCCTCGCTGACCGTTCCCCATTGCGGCCGCCTGTGGAGATCCCACTCCAGAAGGGAGGGATATAGGGCTCTCACCGCGGTCACTACCCGATCCCGCAGGGCAGTGCCCTCGCTGACCGTGCCCCATTGCGGCCGCCTGTGGAGATCCCACTCCAGAAGGGAGGGATATCGGGCTTTCACTACCCGATCCCGAGGGGTAGTGCCCTCGCTGACCGTACCCCATTGCGGCCGCCTGTGGAGATCCCACTCCAGAAGGGTGGGATATCGGGCTCTCACCGCGGTCTCGATCCGATCCCGCAGGGTTGTACCCTCGTTTACCGTACCCCATTGCGGCCGCCTGTGGAGATCCCACTCCAGAAGGGTGGGATATCGGGCTCTCACCGCGGTCTCTACCCGATCCCGCAGGGTAGTGCCCTCGCTGACCGTACCCCATTACGGCCGCCTGTGGAGATCCCACTCCAGAAGGGAGGGATATCGGGCTCTCACTACCCGATCCCGAGGGGTAGTGCCCTCGCTGACCGTACCCCATTGCGGCCGCCTGTGGAGATCCCACTCCAGAAGGGTGGGATATCGGGCTCTCACCGCGGTCACTACCCGATCCCGCAGGGTAGTGCCTCGCTGACCGTACCCCATTGCGGCCGCCTGTGGGGATCCCACTCCAGAAGGGAGGGATATCGGGCTCTCACCGCGGTCACTACCCGATCCCGCAGGGTAGTGCCCTCGCTGACCGTACCCCATTGCGGCCGCCTGTGGAGATCCCACTCAAGAAGGGTGGGATATCGGGCTCTCACCGCGGTCACTACCCGATCCCGCAGGGTAGTGCCATCGCGGACTCCTGTTTGCGGCGCCCGCAGCGCATTGTTTATGCTCTGCTGGTCAGAAAGGCTTCCCAGGGCGCTTGCCTCCTGATGGGAGAGGCTGAGGTTAGGCCCCCCTCGTCCCACAGCCGGAGCAGCCAGGTCAGGTGGCCGGGTGCTCGCCTGGTCGTTGGCGGTACCGATCGGCCGGTTGGGTCAGCTCCTTGGGGGAGAAGTCCCCCTGACCTCGAGCTCCTTGGGGGAGAAGTCCCCCTGACCTCGAGCTCCTTGGGGGAGAAGTTCCCCTGACCTTGAGATCCTTGGGGGAGAAATCCCCCTGACCTCGAGCTCCTTGGGGGAAAAGTCCCCCTGACCTCGAGCTCCTTGGGGGAGAAGTCCCCCTGACCTCGAGCTCCTTGGGGGAGAAGTCCCCCTGACCTCGAGCTCCTTGGGGGAGAAGTCCCCCTGACCTCGAGCTCCTTGGGGGAGAAGTCCCCCTGACCTCGAGATCCTTGGGGGAGAAATCCCCCTGACCTCGAGCTCCTTGGGGGAGAAGTTCCCCTGACCTCGAGATCCTTGGGGGAGAAGTCCCCCTGACCTCGAGCTCCTTGGGGGAAAAGTCCCCGTGACCTCGAGCTCCTTGGGGGAGAAGTCCCCCTGCCCTCGAGCTCCTTGGGGGAGAAGTCCCCCTGACCTCGAGCTCCTTGGGGGAGAAGTCCCCCTGACCTCGAGCTCCTTGGGGGAGAAGTCCCCCTGACCTCGAGCTCCTTGGGGGAGAAGTCCCCCTGACCTCGAGCTCCTGGGGGGAGAAGTCCCCCTGACCTCGAGCTCCTTGGGGGAGAAGTCCCCCTGACCTCGATCTCCTCGGGGGAGAAGTCCCCCTGACCTCGAGCTCCTTGGGGGAGAAGTCCCCCTGACCTCGAGCTCCTTGCGGGAGAAGTCCCCCTGACCTCGAGCTCCTCGGGGGAGAAGTCCCCTGACCTCGAGCTCCTTGGGGGAGGTCCCCCTGACCTCGAGCTCCTTGGGGGAGAAGTCCCACTGACCTCGAGCTCCTTGCGGGAGAAGTCCCCCTGACCTCGAGCTCCTTGGGGGAGAAGTCCCACTGACCTCGAGCTCCTTGGGGGAGAAGTCCCCCTGACCTCGAGCTCCTTGGGGGAGAAGTCCCCCTGACCTCGGGCTCCTCGGGGGAGAAGTCCCCCTGACCTTTAGCTCCTTGGGGGAGAAGTCTCCCTGACCTCGAGCTCCTTGGGGGAGAAGTCCCCCTGACCTCGAGCTCCTTGGGGGAGAAGTCCCCCTGACCTCGAGCTCCTTGGGGGAGAAGTCTCCCTGACCTTTATCTCCTTGGGGGAGAAGTCCCCCTGACCTCGAGCTCCTTGGGGGAGGTCCCCCTGACCTCGAGCTCCTTGGGGGAGAAGTCCCCCTGACCTCGAGCTCCTTGGGGGAGAAGTCCCCCTGACCTCGAGCTCCTCGGGGGAGAAGTCCCCCTGACCTCGAGCTCCTCGGGGGAGAAGTCCCCCTGACCTCGAGCTCCTTGGGGGAGAAGTCCCCCTGACCTCGAGCTCCTTTGGGGAGAAGTCCCCCTGACCTCGAGCTCCTCGGGGGAGGTCCCCCTGACCTCGAGCTCCTTGGGGGAGAAGTCCCCCTGACCTCGAGCTCCTTGGGGGAGAAGTCCCCTTGACCTCGAGCTCCTTGCGGAGAAGTCCCCCTGACCTCGAGCTCCTTGGGGGAGAAGTCCCCCTGACCTCGAGCTCCTTGGGGGAGAAGTCCCCCTGACCTCGAGCTCCTCGGGGGAGAAGTCCCCCTGACCTCGAGCTCCTTGGGGGAGTAGTCCCCCTGACCTCGAGCTCCTCGGGGGAGAAGTCCCCCTGACCTCGAGCTCCTTGGGGGAGAAGTCCCCCTGACCTCGAGCTCCTCGGGGGAGAAGTCCCCCTGACCTCGAGCTCCTTGGGGGAGAAGTCCCCCTAACCTCGAGCTCCTTGGGGGAGAAGTCCCCTTGACCTCGAGCTCCTTGGCGGAGAAGTCCCCCTGACCTCGAGCTCCTTGGGGGAGGTCCTCCTGACCTCGAGCTCCTCGGGGGAGAAGTCACCCTGACCTCGGGCTCCTTGGGGGAGAAGTCCCCCTGACCTCGAGCTCCTCGGGGGAGAAGTCCCCCTGACCTCGAGCTCCTTGGCGGAGAAGTCCCCCTGACCTCGAGCTCCTTGGGGGAGAAGTCCCCCTGACCTCGAGCTCCTCGGGGGAGAAGTCCCCCTGACCTCGAGCTCCTTGGGGGAGAAGTCCCCCTGACCTCGAGCTCCTCGGGGGAGAAGTCCCCCTGACCTCGAGCTCCTCGGGGGAGAAGTCCCCCTGACCTCGAGCTCCTTGGGGGAGAAGTCTCCCTGACCTCGAGCTCCTTGTGGGAGAAGTCCCCCTGACCTCGAGCTCCTCGGGGGAGTAGTCCCCCTGACCTCGAGCTCCTTGGGGGAGAAGTCCCCCTGACCTCGAGCTCCTTGGGGGAGAAGTCCCCCTGACCTCGAGCTCCTCGGGGGAGAAGTCCCCCTGACCTCGAGCTCTTCGGGGGAGAAGTCCCCCTGACCTCGAGCTCCTTGGGGGAGAAGTCCCCCTGACCTCGAGCTCCTTGGGGGAGAAGTCCCCCTGACCTCGATCTCCTTGGGGGAGAAGTCCCCCTGACCTCGATCTCCTTGGGGGAGAAGTCCCCCTGACCTCGAGCTCCTTGGGGGAGAAGTCCCCCTGACCTCGAGCTCCTTCGGGGAGAAGTCCACCTGACCTCGATCTCCTTGGGGGAGAAGTCCCCCTGACCTCGTGCTCCTTGGGAGAGAAGTCCCCCTGACCTCGAGCTCCTTGGGGGAGAAGTCCCCCTGACCTCGAGCTCCTTGGGGGAGAAGTCCCCCTGACCTCGAGCTCCTCGGGGGAGAAGTCCCCCTGACCTCGAGCTCCTTGGGGGAGAAGTCCCCCTGACCTCGAGCTCCTTGGGGAGGTCCCCTGACCTCGAGCTCCTTGGGGGAGAAGTCCCCCTGACCTCGAGCTCCTTGGGGGAGAAGTCCCCCTGACCTCGAGCTCCTCGGGGGAGAAGTCCCCCTGACATCGAGCTCCTCGGGGGAGAAGTCCCCCTGACCTCGAGCTCCTTGGGGGAGAAGTCCCCCTGACCTCGAGCTCCTTTGGGGAGAAGTCCCCCTGACCTCGAGCTCCTCGGGGGAGGTTCCCCTGACCTCGAGCTCCTTGGGGGAGAAGTCCCCCTGACCTCGAGCTCCTTGGGGGAGAAGTCCCCTTGACCTCGAGCTCCTTGCGGAGAAGTCCCCCTGACCTCGAGCTCCTTGGGGGAGAAGTCCCCCTGACCTCGAGCTCCTTGGGGGAGAAGTCCCCCCTGACCTCGAGCTCCTCGGGGGAGAAGTCCCCCTGACCTCGAGCTCCTTGGGGGAGTAGTCCCCCTGACCTCGAGCTCCTCGGGGGAGAAGTCCCCCTGACCTCGAGCTCCTCGGGGGAGAAGACCCCCTGACCTCGAGCTCCTCGGGGGAGAAGTCCCCCTGACCTCGAGCTCCTCGGGGGAGAAGTCCCCCTGACCTCGAGCTCCTTGGGGGAGAAGTTCCCCTGACCTCGAGCTCCTCGGGGGAGAAGTCCCCCTGACCTCGAGCTCCTTGGGGGAGAAGTTCCCCTGACCTCGAGCTCCTCGGGGGAGAAGTCCCCCTGACCTCGAGCTCCTCGGAGGAGAAGTCCCCCTGACCTCGAGCTCCTCGGGGGAGAAGTCCCCCTGACCTCGAGCTCCTTGGGGGAGAAGTTCCCCTGACCTCGAGCTCCTCGGGGGAGAAGTCCCCCTGACCTCGAGCTCCTCGGGGGAGAAGTCCCCCTGACCTCGAGCTCCTTGGGGGAGAAGTCCCCCTGTCCTCGAGCTCCTTGGGGGAGGTCCCCCTGACCTCGAGCTCCTTGGGGGAGAAGTCCCCCTGACCTCGATCTCCTTGGGGGAGAAGTCCCCCTGACCTCGAGCTCCTTGGGGGAGAAGTCCCCCTGACCTCGAACTCCTTGGGGGAGAAGTCCCCCTGACCTCGAGCTCCTTGGGGGAGAAGTCCCCCCTGACCTCGAGCTCCTCGGGGGAGAAGTCCCCCTGACCTCGAGCTCCTCGGGGGAGAAGTCCCCCTGACCTCGAGCTCCTTGGGGGAGAAGTCTCCCTGACCTCGAGCTCCTTGTGGGAGAAGTCCCCCTGACCTCGAGCTCCTCGGGGGAGTAGTCCCCCTGACCTCGAGCTCCTTGGGGGAGAAGTCCCCCTGACCTCGAGCTCCTTGGGGGAGAAGTACCCCTGACCTCGAGCTCCTCGGGGGAGAAGTCCCCCTGACCTCGAGCTCCTCGGGGGAGAAGTCCCCCTGACCTCGAGCTCCTTGGGGGAGAAGTCCCCCTGACCTCGAGCTCCTTGGGGGAGAAGTCCCCCTGACCTCGATCTCCTTGGGGGAGAAGTCCCCCTGACCCTCGATCTCCTTGGGGGAGAAGTCCCCCTGACCTCGAGCTCCTTGGGGGAGAAGTCCCCCTGACCTCGAGCTCCTTCGGGGAGAAGTCCACCTGACCTCGATCTCCTTGGGGGAGAAGTCCCCCTTACCTCGTGCTCCTTGGGAGAGAAGTCCCCCTGACCTCGAGCTCCTTGGGGGAGAAGTCCCCCTGACCTCGAGCTCCTTGGGGGAGAAGTCCCCCTGACCTCGAACTCCTTGGGGGAGAAGTCCCCCTGACCTCGAGCTCCTTGGGGGAGAAGTCCCCCTGACCTCGAGCTCCTCGGCGTCCAGCAGCGCTGCCTGAGATCTTCTTTTTATAATTTATTTATTTATTAAATTTTTAGAAAATTACAAGAATAAATGTAATGAGAAAATAGTAAGAGAGAGAAAAAATAATATTAACCCTCCCCCCTCCCCTTAACCCCCCCCCCCCCCCAACCCTTGTCTAAAGAAAAAAAAAGAAAGAAAGAAGAGAAAGATTGCCTGGATATCCGAGGATCTCCACATGCTCCATGGAGTTCTAAATAATTTTAATTTTAATTTTACTTTCCCCAATTACTTTATAATTTTATCTTCAAAGGAAGTATGTTGCCTGAGCTCTTCCAGCTCCTTGTCCTTCTGACCACCTGGCGTCTCAGCAGGGACGCAAACACCAGGAGACACCCCTTTGACCCCCCCCTGGCTTTGGGGAACCCTGATTCCTTAAGGAGGGAGACCACGTGGTGGCCCAGCTTCTCGCCACCGGGGTCTAACTGCTCCGTCCGGTCCACTGGTTTCCCGTGGTCTGCCAGCATGCTGGCCAGACTCTCAAACCCCTCCCTTTCATCCGTCCACCCGGGGATCTTATTCTGCCTGCCTGCACTGGCTTTCTTCCCCGTGTTACAGAACATTCTCCCCTGTGCTCTGTGTCCAGCCAAGAGCTATTAGATGCTGAACCCAAAGTCCACTGCAGATGCTGTGGTCAAATCAAAACGTACAAACAAGCTTGATGAACTCGGAGAGTGGAGAAGGGAAGGGAAAGTGGGGAGAAAGGGAAGGGAGAGTGGGGAGAAGGGAGAGTGGGGGTAAGGGAAAGAGAGAGTGGGGAGAAGTGGAGAGTGTGAGTAGGGAAGGGAGAGTGGGAGAAAGGGAAGGGAGAGTGGGGAGAAAAGAGAAGGGAGAGTGGGAGAAAGGGAAGCGAGAGTGGGGAGAAGTGAAGTATAGGGAGAAAGATAGATGGGAGATTCAGGAGTAGGAGAAGAAATTGAGGGAGAGTGGGAAAAGTGAGAGAAACTGAGCAGTGTGCATGTGAGAAAGAAAAAGCGAGTGCGGGCAGTGGGGGACAGAGACAGGAGAGTGGAGAGTGGGAACGTGGGGATTGGGGACAGAGAACAGAGAGAGAGAATGAAGTGTGAGGAGTAGGAAAGAGAGAGGGAGAGTGAGGGCAGTTGGGCAGTGGGAGAGAGGGAAGGCAGCGTGGAGACGGTGTGAGAGAGAAGGGAAGGGAGAGAGTGAGGGCGGTTGGACAGTGGGAGAGGGAAGTCAGCGTGGGGATGGTGTGAGAGAGAAGGGAAGGGAGAGAGTGAGGGCGGTTGGACAGTGGGAGAGAGGGAAGCCATCGTGGGGACGGTGTGTGAGAGAAGGGAAGGGAAAGAGTGAGGGCGGTTGGGCAGTGGGAGAGAGGGAAGGCAGCGTGGGGACGGTGTGAGAGAGAAGGGAAGGGAGAGAGTGAGGGCAGTTGGGCAGTGGGAGAGAGGGAAGGCAGCGTGGGGACGGTGTGAGAGAGAAGGGAAGGGAGAGAGTGAGGGCGGTTGTACAGTGGGAGAGAGGGAAGGCAGCGTGGGGACGGTGTGAGAGAGAAGGGAAGGGAGAGAGTGAGGGCGGTTGGACAGTGGGAGAGAGGGAAGCCATCGTGGGGACGGTGTGAGAGAGAAGGGAAGGGAAAGAGTGAGGGCGGTTGGGCAGTGGGAGAGAGGGAAGGCAGCGTGGGGAGTTGCAGACACAGAGAAGGGGCTGTGTGCAATGATAGAGAACGTAGGGGGATCGTGTAATGTGAGAGAGGGAAGGAGTGGAGAGTGTGAGAGAGAGGGACCAGTTGCAGAGAGAGAAACTGGAACATGGAGCGGAGGAGAACACAATCAGGGTACGGAGTGGGAGAGAGGAGGTAGAGTGGGGAGGGTGTGAGAGTGAAGGTATCTTTTGCAGTTTGAGAGAAAGAAGGGAGAATGGGGATTGAAAGTGGGAGAAGACAGAGGGGGGAGATGAAGAGAGATAAGGAAGAATAGGGAATAGGTGAAGAATAAGGAACAGTGTGGTGTGGAAGAGGGATTCCGGAGAAAGGGGAGTACAACAGTGTCTCTCCACTCTTCAAGAAGCGAGAGAGGCAGAGGGAAGGAAACTTTAGGCCAGTTAGTCTGTCCTCAGTGTTTGGGAAGATGTTGGATTCGATTATTAAGGATGATGTCTCAGGGTACTTTGGGCAAATGATAAAAAGGGCCGGAGTCAGCATAGTTTCCTGACAAATCTGTTGAAATTCATTGAAGAAATAACAAGCGGGATAGACAAAGGACAATCGGTTGATGTTGTGTACTTTGAATTTCAGGCCTTTGAAAAGGTGGCAGACATGAGGCTGTTTAACAAGCTACGAGCCCATGATATTACAGAAAGAGTCCAGCACAGATAAAGCAGTGGCTGATTGACAGGAGGCAGAACGTGTGAATAAATGGAGCGTTTTCTGTCTGGCTGCAGATGTCCAGTGGCATTCCACAGGGGTCTGTGATGGGACTGATTATTCTCTGCTATATGGCGACGACTTGGATGATGTATTTGATGGCTTTGTTGCAAAATATGCAGAGGACATGAACAGAGATGAGGAAATAGAGGCCACAGAAATTCCACCCATTGTTGCTTTGAGGTTATCGGTGCCAAAGGTCTTTTCCAATCACTTTTGGCCAGCTCCTCTCTCACGCCTCTGCAGTTTCCTTCATTCCACTGCAACACTGCATCTACGTTGTGCTTCCCCTTCTCAAATTGAAAATTCAATCCCGATTCATTGTATCACACCCTATCCTGAATAGTGATCATTAATCCAGTGATCATTAATGGAGAATGTGTGGAGCAGGTTAAGACCTACAAGTATCTGGGAGTACAGTTAGACGAGAAGTTAGACTGGACTGCCAACACAGATGCCTTGTGCAGGAAGGCACAAAGTCGACTGTACTTCCTAAGAAGGTTGGCGTCATTCAATGTCTGTAGTGAGATGCTGAAGATGTTCTATAGGTCAGTTGTGGAGAGCGTCCTCTTCTTTGTGGTGGCGTGTTGGGGAGGAAGCATTAAGAAGAGGGACGCCTCACGTCTTAATAAGCTGGTAAGGAAGGCGGGCTCTGTCGTGGGCAAAGTACTGGAGAATTTAACATCGGTAGCTGAGCGAAGGGCGCTGAGTAGGCTACGGTCAATTATGGATAACTCTGAACATCCTCTACATAGCACCATCCAGAGACAGAGAAGCAGTTTCAGCGACAGGTTACTATCGATGCAATGCTCCTCAGACAGGATGAAGAGGTCAATACTCCCCAATGCCATTAGGCTTTACAATTCTACCGCCAGGACTTAAGAACTTTTTAAAAGCTATTATTAATGCTTTTTGAGATAGTGATTTAGATGCATATCATATTTTTTACTGAGTTAAGTATTGTATGTAATTAGTTTTGCTACAACAAGTGTATGGGACATTGGAAAAAAAGTTGAATTTCCCCATGGGGATGAATAAAGTATCTATCTATCTATCTATCTATCTATCTATCTATCTATCTATCTAGCAGATCCCTTAGTGCAATGGTCCCCAGCCACCGGGCCGCAATGAAACGATATGATTTAGCGATACTGGGCTTATTCACAAGCTGCTTTCTGATGCAACCTCGCAGGCATTCTAGAAATTCTCCCTCGGGGCATCCAGCACCAACCAGGTTTTCCCAATTGATTTGTGTACTGAAATCCCACATGACTATTGTAACGTTGACCTGCTGACTTGCATTTTCTATCTCCCGTTGTAGTTTGTAGACTACATCCTTAGTACTGTTTGGGGGTCTGCACATACCTTCCACCAGGGTTTTCTTTGCACTTGCAGTTCCTTAGCTCTACCCACAACGACTCAGCACCTTCCGACCCTATGCCAGCTCTTTCTGATGGTTTGATTTTATTATGTTTACCAACAGGGCCACGCTTTCAGTGATGCCCACAACCTCATGTATGCCAGTCTGTAGCTCTTCCTCCACGTCAGTTTGTACAATGCGCGCATTCAAATGTAATACCTTCAGTCCTGTGTTCAGCCTTTTAGATTCTGTGCGTCTTTTCCATTGCAACTCATCCTGTCGACTGCCAGGTTGCCCTATCAGCAGCCTCTCATTGCCGGCAGTCTCACAACATACTGTCTCTGTCTACAAAACATCTACCTCATCCTCGGCGGTAGCACATCTGTTCCCAAACCCCTTACCTAACTCACAAAATTTCTTTCCAGGGCCTGCTGACATTTTTTACCTGTCATTGGTGCCAATACTTACCAACAAGTCTGGTTGCTCGCCCTCCCCCTTTAGAATGCCAGGGACCTGATCGGAGTCATCCCTGTCCCTGGCACCTGGATACATCTCACCATCCGGGTGACTCTATCGCCACCACAGAACCGCTGGTCGTTGGTTGACAACAGGAGGAACTCTAACCCTGTTCCGGCGGAGGGAGGATCGGGTGAGAGTTAATGTTCTGGAAATGGAGGGGTTGCCTCATGGATCAGAGGGAATGAAAGGTTGGAGAGGCTTCAGTTGTTTCTTTATCTGCTGTCGCTTCTGCAGGATACGGATTTACTCAACTTCCGGTGACTCTGATTCACTGTCAGACCCTCAGCGGAGAGGGAGAGAGAGGCAAGGGGAAGTATCAGGACATTGGGAAGAGGGAGAAACAGCTGAGGGAATTAGGAAGGGGGCGAGGGAGGATGGTGACTAGATGACGAGATGTGGGGAGAAGTACGTGTGCAGAAGGAGGAGAGATAGAACAGGTAAAGAGCTCGGGGGAAGTTGTGAAGCAGGAAATACCGGGGAAGATGGAGAAACAGGACTAAATGGAACCAGACAGGAGAGGAATTTCATCCTCACCCTCTCCATCTCCCTCTCCCTATCCGTCCCCCTCTCTCACTCCCCCTCCACTCTCTCTCTCTCTCTCTCTCTCTCTCTCTCTCTCTCTCTCTCTCTCTCTCTCTCTCTCTCTCCTCTCTCTCACTCTCTTTCTCTCTCTCTGTCTGTCACCGTCTGCCTCTCTCTATCACTCTCACTCTCTCTCCTCTCTGTCTGTCTGTCTCTCTCACTCTCTCCACACCCTCTCTCCCCCCTCTCTCTGTCTCTCTCTCAGTCTCTGTTCCTCTCTCTCTGTCTCTCTCCTTCTCTCTCTCTCTTTCAGTCTCTCTCTCATTCTCTCTGTCTCCCCCTCTCCGTCTCTCACTCTCTCCCCACCCTCTCTCTCTGCCTGCCTCTCTGTCTCTCTCCTTTTCTCTCTCTGTTTCTTGCTCTCCCTCTCTCTGTCTCTCTCCCTCTCTCTCCATCTTTCCTTCTCTGTCTCTCTCTCTCTCACTCTCTGTTCCTCTCTGTCTCTCTCTCTTTCTGTCTCTCTCGCTCTCCCTCTCTGTCTCTCTCCCACTTTCTCTCTCTGTCTCGCCCTCTCCGTCTCCCTCACTCTCTCCCCACCCTCTCTCTGTCTGTCTCTCCCTCTCCTCCCCTCTCTCTCTCTCACTCTCTCTCCACAGCCTCTCTCTCTGTCTGTCTCTCTCCCTCTCTCTGTCTCCCTCTCTTTCTCTCAGTCTCTCTCTCATTCTGTTCCTCTCTCTCGCTCTCTCTTTCTGTCTCTCTCCCTCTCTCTGTCTCCCTCTCTCTCCCCCTTTCTCTCCTTTCCTCTCCCTCTGCCTGTCTCTGTCTCTGTCTCTATCTATTGCTCTCCCTTTCTCTTTCTGTCTCTATGTCTGTCTCTGTCTCTGGATCGCCCTCTCTCTCTCTCTCTCTCTCTCTCTCTCTCTCTCTCTCTCTCTCTCTCTCTCTCTCTCTGCCTCGCTCTCTCTCTCTCCCCGTTAACTTTCTTATCTCTGTCTCTCTCACTCTCTCTCTTTACATATACAATTCCTCAATTTCCCTATCTCATCTTTTCCTCATCCGTACTCTTTTGCACCCTTCCACTCTTTCCTCCAAACATTCTTCACTACACATTCACTAACCTGCATCTTTCCTTTATTGTCTCTTACTCCGTTTATGCCTAACCTTTCGCTTGCCTCTCGTTTTCTCCCCAATTCCCCCTTTCCTGCAGCTTGCTGTCTCCGCCACCCACCCGTCCAGACCTGCACCCCTCCCCCACCCCGCACTGTGATGACGGTTTTACACACTCAGTGGATTACAGATGCTGTATAATTTCTCGCCGGTTGGAAAGATTCAATGTTCTCTCAGAAGATAAAGGCTTGTGGTTTCCGGGAGAGGCCTGTTTGTTTCCATTAGGTATGCTGCAGAATAGGCGGCGGAGGTAGTGTGGAGAAGGGGGGAGAGAGGAGGGCAAGTGAGGACAAGAGAGGGGGAAGGAGAGGGGTAAAGGGACGTGAAAGAGAGGGGGAAGAGAGAAGAGAGAGACAGAGAGAAAGAGAGAGAGAGTGACAGGCAGAGAGAGGGGGGGAGAGAAGAAGAGGAGAGGTGAGCGTAAATTGGGACATTTGCTTTCAATGATCAAGGTACAGTGATAACTTTTGATTCACATCCCGTCCATAAAGATCAATTCATCACCTCGGGACTGAGAGTGCGGGGTCGCGAAATGTAGGGGGACAATTAATTAAATGAACGAATCATACAGACCAATTAATCACAACACTGCAATAGGGAGATTGTGAAGTTAGTGGTCCATCTCTCAGGAAGTCAGAATGTTCGACGTGTGTGGGGTCTTTGATAATGAGGACTGTTTTATCGAGGCAGAGAGATGTGTAAACAGTGTCCACAGTTTCCATGATGTACTGAACTTGTTCACAGCTCTCTGCAGTGTTTTCGGTGGTGGCCAGTGCTGTTGCCGTGACAACAGACAATCCTGACAATCCTGTGTTTCCGCACAGGATGTGTTCTGTAAAAATAGATGATGGTCGTCCAGGAGGCGCCGATTTTCTTCAGCCTCTGGAAGAAGCAGAGATGCCGCTGAGCTTTCTTGGCGATAGTGTCCTTGTGGCTGGACAAGGACAGGCTGTTAGTGGTGTTCACTCTCAGGAGATTGGAGCTCTCAACCCCCTTATCCTCTGCCGTTGGTGTAAACAGGAATGTCTGCATCGCCCCGGCTGACTTACTGTTGTCAGTAACCAGCTCTATTGTGTTGGTGAAATGGAGGGGGTGGGGAGTGTTGATACCAGGTCACAAAGCTCTCCAGCTACGACCCGACACGCGGGTGGAGAAGGTTTACAGGAGTAAATTCCAACCGTGAACACGGGTGGAACTGTCCAGACGGACTGAAGGGTCTATTTACGCGCTTTCCCCGAATCTCGTCCTTCTCTCTCACTTTTCTCACTCTCACCTTCCTCTCTCTCTAGTCTCTCTCCGCTTCTCCTTTCTCATCCCAAACTCTACCTCACTCTCCTCCATTACTCCCCACTCCCTCCGCCTTACACCAATCTCACACTGACCCCTCACCCTCTGCTTACTCCCTATCTTCCTGAATCCTGCATCATTCATATGAAACATATTCCTCCCGCGCCCTCCTCATCCAGCCGAAAGGCTTTATCTGCTGTCGCTTCTGCAGGACACGGATTTACTCAACTTCCGGTGACTCTGATTCACTGTCAGACCCTCAGCGGAGAGGGCGAGGCGAAGTATCAGGGCATTGGGAAGAGGGTGAAACAGTTGAGGGAATTGGGAAGGCGGCGAGGGAGGAGGGAGACTAAGTGATGACGAGATGTGGGGAGAAGTAAGTGTGTAGAAGGAGGAGAGATAGAACGGGTAAAGAGCTCGAGGGAAGTTGAGAAGCAGGAGATACCGGGAAGATGGAGAAAACAAGACTAAATGGAACCAGACAGGAGAGGAAGTTCACTCTCACCCTCTCCATCTCTCTCACTCCCCCTCCTCTCTCTCTCTTCCTCTCTCTGTCCCTCTCCCCTTTCTCTCTCTGTCTCTCACTCTCTTTCTCTCTCTCTTTCTGTCTCCCTCTCTCTCTCTCTCTCTCTCTCTCTCTCTCTCTCTCTCTCTCTCTGTCTCTCCCCCCACTCTATCACTCTCTCTCACTCACTTTCTCTCGTCTGTCTGTCTATCTGTCTCTCTCTCACTCTCTCCACACCTTCTCTCTCTCCCCCTCTCTCTCTGTCTCTCCCCCCCCCTCTCTCTGTCTCCCTCTCTCACTCACTCTCTTTCCCTTTCTGTCTCCCTCTCTCTGTCTGTCTCTCCCTGTTCCTCTCTCTCTCCCTCTCTCGCTGTCTCTCCCTCACTCCCCCTCTCCCTTTCTGTCTCTCCCTCTCTCTTTCTCTCTGTCTTTCTCCCTCTATCTGCCTCTCCCTCTCTCTGCCTCTCCCTCTCTCTCTCTTTCTCTGTCTCCCTCTCTGTGTCTGTCTGTCTGTCTGTCTCTCTCTCTCTCTCTCTCTCTCTCTCTCTCTCTCTCTCTCTCTCTCTCTCTCTCTCTCTCTCTCTCTCTCTGTCAGTGTACTATAAATGCACGGATGGAGGGAAGGATATGCAGTCTGGGAGAAAGGCGGAGCTGGGGTCACTGAACGAAGCCAATGCCGATACAATCAATTGCTGACTCGATCAGTTTCACTCTCCCTCTCCATCTGCGTCTAGCTCTTTCCCCTCTCTCCGTGGCCGAAGGACAGATGTGACAGTGGTGAGGAGAGAAAGAGAGTGAGGGAGAGAGATGTTAAGAGACAAGGATAGACTATAGGGGGGGAGAATGGAGAGTGCGGGTTAGTAGGTTGAACAGGGTGAGAGTGGGCTGAGCGAGTGGGTGCAGTGAGAGAGGGTGAAGAGAGGCACCGAGGGAAGGAGGAAGGAAGGTGGAGGGTAAGAACGTGAGCAAAGATAGAGGCTAGGAAGGCAGACAGGGAGAACAATTTTACGTGAAATTTGGGCAAACAAGAGAAGCAGAGCGGGAACAGGGGTGGGATAGAGAGGGAGGGAAGGAGAGAGGGGGAACGGAAGGAGTGGAGTAGCGTGGAGGCGGGAGAGATGGAGAGGGCTGGAGTGGAGGAGAGTGTGGGAGTGATTGCGAGAGTAATACAGGGGAGAGGTTTGTGTGTTGTGTGAGAGAGAGAGAGTGATAAAGGGGGAGACAGAGAGACTGCAATGAACTGTCGGGATGAGAGAGGGACAGAGGGAGAGAGAGCGCGTGGCAGACATGGGTAAGAATGGAGGAAGGGAGAGAGGTACAGGAAATGGGAAAAGAAAGGGGCGGAGAGGAGGAGGTGTAACGGAGAACAACACACACAAAATGCTGGAGGAACTCAGCAGGTCAGGCAACCTCTATGGAAAATAACAAAGAGTGGACGTGTCGGACCGAGATCAGCAAGATGAGAGGATTCGACCAGTGGGGAGTGGGAACTGTCCGAGGATGCTGCGGGATTGTTTTTTTGGATTACAGTAAGTGAGAAGTACAATATATAATGAAAAACACAATCCCAAGTCTAAAACAAAGAGTGAAGGAATTGATGAAGGAACAAGTGATACGAACAATCTACTAAACAAGTCTAAACAGAGCAGAGAATCATTCATCTGAGAGATCGGGTGTAGTGGGGGTGAGGGTGTGAGGTTGAGAGTGGGGAAGACTGGAGAGGGGTGGAGAAAGGGGAAAAGGAAAGGGGAGAGGGAGGGAAGTGAGGGATGAGAGTGAAAGAAAGAGAACGTGGGGAGAGGGGGTTCAAGAGTAGGAGAATGGGGTATACTGGGGAGGAAAGAGTGAAGCAGAGAGTTGGGAGAGAGTAGGAAGTGTGGGGAGAGAGTGTGGAAGAGGGGAGGAGAGTGTGAGAGAGAGAGTTGAGAGAGGGGAGGGAGCGAGAGAGAAGAGAATGGTAAGGAGTGAAAGTGAGGTTTGTAGGCGAGAGGGGAGGGAGCGAGAGAGAAGAGAATGGTAAGGAGTGAAAGTGAGGTTTGTAGGCAAGAGAGAAGGGACAGAAATGGATGGGTATGGAGTGGGAGGTGCCTCACCTCATCTTGCCCTGATGACGGATGCTGCTTTTCCTTTTGCTAAGGCAGAGGTTGATGGACTTTCGATCGGTCAGGGCATGAAAGTATACGCGGCGAAGGCAGGAAAATGGGGCTGGGAGGAAAAATGGATTTACCATGATGAAGTGGCAGAGCAGTTTTGATGGGCCAAATGGCCTAATTCTGCTTCTGTCTCTCATGGTCATATGGTCCAAGAGGAGCCTCTCATTCAATGAGTGTAAGAGCAATGAACAGGTTCTGGACTTTGGAACAGGAAACAGGAACCCATGAGGCAATCCTCATCAGGGCTCAAAGGTGGAGACGTTCAGCAACTTTAAATTCCACAATATTAACATTTCAGACGATCTGTCCTGAGCCCGGGACACAAATGCAATTACAAGAAAGCAGGAACTGTCTGTCCTCAGTAGTATGGCCCAACACATCATACTAGATTATGGCCCAGCACATCACCGGTAAAACTCTCCTCACAACTGAGCACATCTCTGCGGAGTGCTGTCGCAGGAAATCAGCATCCATCATCAAGGACCCCCACCACCCAGGCCATGCTCTCTTCTCAATGCTGCCATCAGGAAGAAGGTGCGTGAGCCTCAGGAGCCTCAACCCCAGGTTCAGGAACAGTTATTACACTCAACCAACAGGTCCTTCTTTCTTTTTACAATATTTTTATTCAGAAGAAAAAAAAGATTTACAGAGTGCAACACATAGATACATCTCAACATAACTTGTGTACATTCATATACTGTAATAAAATTGATCAAAATGTTATAGCATAACACATAAAGTTATACCACTCTGTAATCAAAAATTTAAAGATAGGTCATACATCATAAAAGAAATTTTTTATATATATAAAAAAAGTCAACCCTCTACCAACTACCAAAGAAAAAACTAATGGATGATAATTGATAATTAGAAAAAAAAATGTATTCACTTAAGAAGAGAAGATAAAAATATACATAAAAGTCTGTGCACTGTTAAACTTTATAAATTGGAAAAGTAATTTAAGAAAGGTCCCCAAATATCATAAAAAAGATTGTTTCGAATTTAAGACTGAGCAGCGGATATTTTCTAAATTTAAATAAGACATAATATCATGTAGCTATTGAAGATGTGTAGGAGGGGTAGACTCCTTCCATTTAAGCAAGATTGCTCTTCTTGCTAAAAGAGAGGTAAAAACTAAAACCTGTAGGTTAGGAGTATTTAAAGTTATATCTTCATTTGCAATAATACCAAACAAGGCAGTAAGGGGATTTGGGTCAAATTGGACCCTAAAAAGTTGAGAGAAGGTATGAAATACTTCCCGCCAAAACTTTTCAATTGTAGGGTAAAACCAAAACATATGAATTAAAGAGGCATCAGCAGAGTTGCATTTATTACAAAGTGCAGAAACATTCGGGTAAAAACTGGAGAGCTTCTGTTTAGAAATGTAAGCTCTATGAACCACTTTAAATTGTAGAAGAGAATGACGAGCACAGAAAGATGATTTATTAACCTGTTTAAGAATTTTATTCCATCTATCATCAGAAATCTGACAATTTAGGTCATCCTCCCAAGCTTTTTTTATTTTATCTAAAAAGTCTTGTCTAGAATCAATCAACAAGTTATAGATACCGGTAATAGAACCATTAACAAAAGCTTTTAAATTTAAAAGATCGTCCAGTAAATTTTTATCAGGACCTATAGGAAAAGTAGCTAATTGGAAACATAGAAAATCTCTAATTTGAAGCTATCTGTAAAAATGTGATTTTGGGAGTGCAAATTTATTTGACAATTGGTCAAATGATGCAAGAGATCCTGAGATAAACAAGTTCCAAAAACACTTAATACCTAGTTCATCCCAATCCTTAAAGACTTTGTCAGTTATGGAAGGGATAAAAAAAAAAATTAAGGATAATGAAAAATTCGCTAAACCAAAAACTTTTCTAAATTGAGACCAGATCCTTAAACTTTGCTATTCCCACAACCAATGGACACAATCAACAGCTCTTCATCTCATGTTCTTGATGTTTATTTCTGGGTTATTTATTAGTTTTACTTCTTTTGTATTTGAATGTTGTTGTCTTTTGCACATGGTTGTTTTGTTTGTCCTGTTGGGGGCAATCTTTCATTCATCTTATAATGGTTCTTGAGTTCACTTAATTTACAATATAATCAAATCCCAGGATTATACATGGTGATGTGCCTATACTTTGATAATAAATTTACTTCGCACATTTTAAATTGTACATTTCAATTTGTAAATAACTCTGAAACACAAGAGCGGGATGTGAGCTCAGTTCAATTTGTAAATAACTCTGAAACACAAGAGCGGGATGTGAGCTCAGTCTGCCAGGTAAATCATATTGTTCTGATCTGAATGGTCGGCCCAACACTGTGACCCGTCTTTCGAGGCACACCAATTACTGGAAATATTCCTGAATTGAACTGGAAAGCCTCAAATACTCTGTCTCTCTGCTCAAGCGTGCGAATACCTGTAGACACACACACACACACACACACACACACACACACACACACACACACACACACACACACACACACACACACACACACACACACACACACACACACACACACACACACACACACACACACTTACACTTAAAAAACGTCGACATTCATATCAGTGCCCAAAAATACCAGGGTGATCTGCCTCAACGACTATCGCCCAGTGTCGCTCACTACTGTGATGAAGTGCTTTGAGGGGTTGGTCATGGCCAATCAACTCCTGTCTCTGTGCAGGGACCCACTGCAATTTGCCAATCGCCACAATCTGTCAACAATTCTCACTGGCTCACACTTGGCCTTAGATCACCAGGTCAATAGCAATACACAAGTCAGGCTGTTGATTACAGCTCAGCGTTCAACACAATCAGACCCTCAATTGTAATCAACAAGCTCCAAAACCTGGGCCTCTGTACCTCCTTCTGCACCTGGATCCTCACCAGGAGACCCCAGTCTGTGTGGATCAGAAATAACATCTCCTCCTTGCTGACAATCAACACGGGCACACCTCAACGATGCGTGCTCAGCCCACTGCTCTACTCTCTGTGCACCCACGTCCGTGTGTCTGGGCTCATCTATAAACTTGTTGATGACACAACTATTGACGGTATTTCAGATGGTGACGAGGAGGAGTACAGGAGTGAGATAGATCAGCAAGTTGAGTGGTGTCGCAGCAACAACCTTGCACTCAGCATCATGAAGACAAAGGAATTGATTGTGGATTCAGGAAGGGGAAGTCGAGGGAACACACACCAGTCCCCATCATGGGATTAGAAGTGAAAAGGGTGAGCAGTTTCCATTTCCTGCCTGTCAACATCTCTGAGGAACTATCCTGGGCCCAACATATTGATGCGGTTACAATGAAGGCACAACATCGGCTATATTTCATTCGGAGATTGAGGGGAATCGGTCTGTCACTAAAGACACTTGCAAATTTCTACAGATGTACTGTGGAGAGCATTCTAACTGGTTGCATCACTGCCTGGTGTGGAGAGGCCACGGAACAGGATTGGAAAATGCTGCAGAAAGTTGTAAACTCAGCCAGCTCCTTCATGGGCACTGGACTCCACAGCATCCAGGACACATTCAAAAGATGATGCCACAAAAAGGTGGCATCCATCATTAAGGACCCCCATCACCCAGGATATGCCTTCGTCTCATTGCTACCATCAAGGAGGATGTACAGGACCCTGGAGACACACTCACTGGTTCAGGAACAGCTTCATCCCCACTGTCAGATTTCTGAATGGACAAAGAGCCGATAAACACTTACTCAGGATTTTCCTTCTCTTTTTGCACTACATTTTAAGTATAATTTTATAAATACTTACTGTAATTTGTGTTAGTTATTTTTTAGATATTGCAATGTACTGCTGACAAATTTCACCACATGTGCCGGTGATATTAAACCTGATTCTGATACACAAACACACACAGCTGGGCTCAGACATACAACACTCCCACATTCCTCCCTTTGTGACACCCTGCTTGCTCCGTGGCCCCCGGTATGAAGCTCAAACTGTTGCAACACCTGCCCTTTAAATTCATGGCTGAGGCTGTGTTGTGTCTGTTCACTGTTTGAGTCTGATATTAAATGAAGAGCATTGAATGGGAAGGAAAGTTTGAATAGAAGAATAAAGATCTCCTCTGAAGGTAAATGGGGTTCTGGTGAGAGTGTACATGGAACACTGTGCACAGGTCTGGTCTCCCTCCCGGAGTCAGCCTGTGGGATGAAGGGAATGAAGAGATTTCCCAGATTGATTTCGGAGGTGAGGTAGTGTCCTCGGTGAGATTATATTGACCGGGCCTGTCTCAAAATTAGAGAAATAAAAGGTAGTCTGACTGAGACAGAGACTGTCTCACAGGGTATTGACAGGGTAGAGGCAGGAATGTTTCCTTTGGCTGTGGTGAGGAATGGGGGGTCACAGAATCTGAGTTCACCAGAGCAGAACTGAGATGAGGAGAAATTTCCTCACCCAGAGGGCAGTGAATCTTTTGAATTTTCTCCACATGGTTTCTAAATTTGAAGGACAAGTTTTGGGGTCTGCGATACGCGAAAGTGGCGATGAGGTCAAAGATCAGACCTGTTCTGAGTGAAAGGCAGAACAGAAACAAAGGGCCGAATGGCCTGCTCCTGTTACTTATTTTCTAAAGTCCGAGTTTACCTTTGCGCCTGGTTCTCCCTTTTGACCTTCAGCCTGTCCTTTTGCACAGGGGAGCGCTCACAGCACCGGTGTCCCATCGGCAGCCGCTGCGGGCCAGCTCCCGTATCCCAGCAGCAGGAGACAGGACTGGGAGGAAACTCCGGACAATAGGCCCCGATCCACGGCGGGGAAAGACTGGGCTTCCCCTGTGTGGCTGAAACATCTCACGGAATCTCCGCCCGTCTCTTCACCTCCGCCATCGGAAGGGTTCAAAACTCCGGCCGCTGTTGCAGCCTTTACCCGGGGAGCTGCTCCCAATCTCGGGTCTCTCACCGGGTCCACTCGTTCCCGATTCCAAACTTCGGTCCGCTCAGCGTCCCGCCCACTGACACTCCTCAGCCAATGGAGGCAAGATTCTCACTGTAGTGGTCGCTGATTGGCTATCACTGTGTCCGAGGGCGGGCTGCAGCCGGTAGCAGGACATGTCAGTCACAGTTTGATCTCAGAATCAAAGCAAGTTCCCCGAGGCTCAAAGTTCAAAGTCACAAAACAGGAACATTTACAGAGATAACCCAAAACGTTGACAGATTTGTACAGTCTTTACAGCTTTCTGGTTATGAGAAGTTTTCAGAGTATAAAC
Source organism: Hemitrygon akajei (assembly GCF_048418815.1). Taxonomy (NCBI): domain Eukaryota; kingdom Metazoa; phylum Chordata; class Chondrichthyes; order Myliobatiformes; family Dasyatidae; genus Hemitrygon; species Hemitrygon akajei. The sequence goes on along the minus strand of NW_027331930.1, from coordinate 1,530,843 downwards.
ATATAGCTTGAAGTCTGACGTAAAAATATAAATGAAGGTTTCTTATTGCTGTGATTGCAATTATGGATATAAAATTTGCTGTAAATTAACAAAAGATTTATGATAAAGAAATGATCCCTGTGAGATTTGGTATTATTAGTAAACCCAAATAAGACATTTTCAAAACAAAAAGTAAAATCCACATTAATATATTGATCTATAAATTGACAAACATCAACCCAAAATGTTTTAACATATTCACAATCCCAAAACAGATTAAATAAATCCTCTGGATATAAACCACAAAAAGAACAGTTAGTTTCAATATCAGAATTAACCCTTGTCAAATAAACATTGGTTGGATAATATCTAAGTATAATTTTAAATAAGCCTCCACCTCAGATTCCCCAAGTGACTATTCCAAAAACTAACAGAGTACATATAAGTCACCACATACAACTCCTACAAACATACAGAGCAAAGCTACAGAATGGTAACTATATCTGGATCACTTGAAAGATCAACCAGAGTGCAGAAGACAACAAACTTCGCCAATGCAAATAAACAACGAGAACATGAAATAACCGCAGCGGCTGCCGATAGATGTCCGGTGCTCTCAGCGTTCCCCTGTTCAATCTGAGAAACAGTGAGGCGCAAAGGTAAACTCGTGTTTCAGAAAATCTGAAATAGAGAACGAGCGGCCGTTCAGCCCCTTGCACCTGTTCTGCCCTTCACTCAGAACATGCTTGACTTTTGACCTCAGCACCACTTTCCTGCAACTTCCCATCACCGCTGAGCCCCAGGATATGTCTATTCAATTTAGAAACATTGTGGAGATAATTGCAATGATTCACTGCACTCTGGGTGAGGAAATTTCTCCTCATCTCAGTCCTGCTGAGTTGTCCTCGGATTTTGAGTCTGTGAGTGCTGGTTCCACACCTTATGGGAAACATCATTCCAGCCCTTCCGCTGTAAATATCCTGTGAGATTGTATTTCTCTAATTCTGAGACAGGAATGTGATCTGTCTCAGTCAATCCACTTCTTATTTCACTCATTTTGAGACAGTCCCAGTACGATAATTTGATGTGGGAGCATCTTTATGGACAGCAAGTGAGTGCAGTTATCCTGTGTTGTTCCACACCCTGATGGTTGAGGGGTAGTAACTGTTCCTGACCCTGGTGGGGTGAGTCCTGAGGCTCTTGTACCTTCTACCTGATTACAGCAGTGAGAAAAGAGCCTGCCTGTGTGGTGAGCCTGATCACAGCCGCCTGTATCAGCGTCCCCTCTGGCCTGCCCTATCCGGGACCAAAGGGATTGTTGAGAGTAAATGTGGTACTCTGTCGAGTATCGCTGTAATCCGTCCCCTCTGGCCTGCCCTATCCGGAACCAAAGGGATTCTGGAGAGTAAATGTGGTACGCTGTCGAGTATCACTGTGATCCAGGCTCTCTTCCTGCAGCTTATTATTCTAGTCTGTGAATGCAGTGCGACAATCTCTGGCCCAATGTCCCCTCTTTCTACAAACACCGTCTCTGTCCTTAGCCAAGTGTCCTCTTCATCTGCACCGTCCGCACGATCCTGCCACCCGTTCTGGGTTCTTCGTCGGGACCCGAACTCCATTTCCACACTACCGGTTCTCTGTGCACACTCTCGCTTTCCCCCAGCCCCTTTAAAGAGTCAATTGCGCTCCCTATTCATCAGAATTGATGTCACCCTGGGGCCAGGTCTGACACAGCGAATTAAGATTAGTTAACTTAAAGGAGTGGGCAGGGTTGGGTATGAGACAGTTTAGAAAAGTCTGTACTGCCAGCTGGACACACTGATCTGTCCAGGGGTTTGCCGGCATTGGACTCTCACGTATCCTTAAAACGAGCTATAAAGTACGCAAGGGATTCTCCTTTTTTCTGTAGTTATCGGGTAAATACACCAAAATCCGCATGTAGTCGGGCTGTCATTCAAACGGGTTCCCTTACCTCAGTGACCCACCGTGCCATGGTTTGTATTGCATCAGCCCCTCTGGTGGCTCCCGGTCACCTTCGGGCGTCTGCCTGGGAAAGGGGATCCCACTCCCTGTCCCTGTCTGAGAGGTTCCATATATAACCCTAAGGAGTGGCACAAGTCCCCGGGCAGGGTCTGGAAAGGGGAACCCACTCCCTGTCCCTGTCCGAGAGGTTCCATATATAACCCTGAGGAGTGGCACAAGTCACCGGTCAGGGTCTGGAATGGGGAACCCACACCCTGTCCCTGTCCGAGAGGTTCCATATATAACCCTGAGGAGTGGCACAAGTCCCCGGGCAGTGTCTGGAAAGGGGAACCCACTCCCTGTCCCTGCCCGAGAGGTTCCATATATAACCCTGAGGAGTGGCACAAGTCCCCGGTCAGGGTCTGGAAAGGGGAACCCACGCCCTGTCCCTGGCCGAGAGGTTCCATATATAACACTGAGGAGTGGCACAAGTCCCCGGGCAGGATCTGGAAAGGGGAACCCACTCCCTGTCCCTGTCCGAGAGGTTCCATATATAACCCTGAGGAGTGGCACAAGTCCCCGGGCAGGGTCTGGAAAGGGGAACCCACTCCCTCTCCCTGTCCGAGCCGCTCCATATATAACCCTGAGGAGTGGAACAACTCCCCGGGCAGGGTCTGGAAAGGGGAACCCATCCCTGTCCCTGTCCGAGAGATTCCATATATAACCCTGAGGAGTGGCACAAGTCCCCGGGCAGGGTCTGGAAAGGGGAACCCACTCCCTGTCCCTGTCCGAGAGGTTCCATATATAACCCTGAGGAGTGGCACAAGTCCCCGGGCAGGGTCTGGAAAGGGGAACCCACTCCCTGTCCCTGTCCGAGAGTTTCCATATATAACCCTGAGGAGTGGCACAAGTCCCCGGGCAGGGTCTGGAAAGGGGAACCCACTCCCTGTCTCTGCCCGAGAGGTTCCATATATAACCCTGAGGAGTGGCACAAGTCCCCGGGCAGGGTCTGGAAAGGGGAACCCACTCCCTGTCTCTGCCCGAGAGGTTCCATATATAACCCTGAGGAGTGGCACAAGTCCCCGGGCAGGGTCTGGAAACGGGAACCCACTCCCTGTCCCTGCCCGAGAGGTTCCATATATAACCCTGAGGAGTGGCACAAGTCCCCGAGCAGGGTCCAGAAAGGGGAACCCACTCCCTGTCCCTGTCCGAGAGGTTACATATATAACCCTGAGGAGTGCAGGCAAGTCCCCGGTTAGGGTCTGGAATGGCGAACACACTCCCTGTCCCTGTCCGAGAGCTTCCATACATAACCCTGAGGAGTGGCACAAGTCCCTGGGCAGGGTCTGGAAAGGGGAACCCACTCCCTGTCCCTGTCCGAGAGGTTCCATATATAACCCTGAGGAGTGGCACAAGTCCCTGGGCAGGGTCTGAAAAGGGGAACCCACTCCCTGTCCCTGTCCGAGAGGTTCCATACATAACCCTGAGGAGTGGCACAAGTCCCCGGGCAGGGTCTGGAAAGGGGAACCCACTCCCTGTCCCTGTCCGAGAGGTTCCATATATAACCCTGAGGAGTGGCACAAGTCCCCGGGCAGGGTCTGGAAAGGGGAACCCACTCCCTTTTTCAATGAATTCAGGTAAAGCCCCTGGTCTGGATGGTTATACTGTTGAATTTTTTAAATCCTTTTCTTCTATACTCGCTCCTTGGCTTTGTAAACATTTTAAAGATGTGTTAACTGTAGGTAAATAACCACAATCTTTTTATGATGCCTCCATTTCTCCAATTCTTAAAAAAGATAAAGACCCCACTGAATGTGCATCCTATCGGCCAATATCCTTGCTGAATACAGATTCTAAGATTTTTACCAAAATTCTGGCCACTAGATTAGAAAATGTATTACCTCAAATTATCTCTGAAGATCAGACCGGATTTATTAAAAACTGTTATTCATCTTTTAACATTAGAAAATTAATTAATATAATTTATACTTCTTCATCTAAAATACCAGAATGTAATTTCCTTAGATGCTGAAAAAGCATTCGATAGAGTTGAATGGCCATATTTATTTAATACGTTGCAGAATTTTAATTTTAGCTTGAAATTTATATCATGGATTAAATTAATGTATTATAAACCTTTGGCTTCGGTTCTTACCAATAATCAAAGATCTCCTTTTTTTCAGTTGTCCCGTGGTACAAGGCAAGGCTGCCCTTTAAGTCCTCTATTATTTGACATTGCTTTGGAACCTTTAGCCGTTGCCATTCGTGAATCACCTAATATTTTTGGTATTACCCATGGGTAAGGGACTTATAAGTTATCATTATATGCTGATGATTTGTTACTATACATATCTGACCCTGAGAGATCTATTCCTGCTATTTCATCCTTGCTTGCTCAGTTTAGTAGCTTTTCTGGCTACAAACTGAATTTTAATAAGAGTGAGTTATTTACATCAAATATTGAAGTTCCAATTTATAAACACTTACCATTTAAAGTTGTCACAGATCATTTTACTTATTTGGGTATTAAAATTACCAAGAAACATAAGGGTTTATTTAAAGTTAATTTTTTATCTTTAATTGAACAAGTGAAGCAACTTGTTACCAGGTGGTCCCCATTATCTCTGTCATTGGTTGGTCGAATTAATACTATCAAGATGATAGTATTACCCAAATTTTTATATTTATTCCAAGCATTGCCAATTTTTATTCCTAAATCTATTTTTGATATTATTGACTCCAAAATATCATCGTATGTGTGGCAGAAGAAAAATTCTAGATTAAGTTAAAAATATTTACAGAAGCCTAAGAAGGAAGGTAGTTTTGCTTTGCCAAACCTGAGATTTTACTATTGGGCAGTTAATATTCAATATTTAATATTTTGGACACAAGAATCGGTCATAGTACCTTGCCCACAATGGGTAAATTTGGAGTGTAAACCTGTACGAGACTTCTCATTGTTTTCTATTTTAGGATCTTCGCTTCCTTTTGCTTTATCTAAACCGAATAAACAAATAACTAATCCTATAGTTAAACATACATTAAGAAGATGGTTTAAATTTCGTAAATTCTTTGGCTTGAATAATCAAGCCCTATTATATCTAACTTCTTTTTCCAGCCCTCTTTTATGGACCAAGCCTTTGTGTTATGGAAAACAAAAGGTATTTAAATCTCTGCTAGAGTGGATAAATCTACTGATAAATCCGGGTCCTGACCGGATATTCCCCAGGACCTTGAGGGAAGTTTGTGTAGAGATAGCAGGAGCACTGACGGAGATCTTTCAGATGTCATTAGAAACAGGGATTGTGCCGGAGGATTGGCGTATTGCTCATGTGGTTCCATTGTTTAAAAAGGGTTCTAGAAGTAAGCCTGGCAATTATAGACCTGTCAGTTTGACATCAGTGGTGGGTAAATTAATGGAAAGTATTCTTAGAGATAGTATTTATAATTATCTGGATAGACAGGATCTGATTAGGAGTAGCCAGCATGGATTTGTGCGTGGAAGGTCATGTTTGACAAACCTTATTGAATTTTTTGAAGTAGTTACGAGGAATGTTGACGAGGGTAAGGCAGTGGATGTAGTCTATATGGACTTCAGCAAGGCCTTTGACAAAGTTCCACATGGAAGGTTAGTTAAGAAGGTTCAGTCGTTAGGTATTAATGCTGGAGTAATAAAATGGATTCAACAGTGGCTAGATGGGAGATGCCAGAGAGTAGTGGTGGATAATTGTTTATCGGGATGGAGGCCGGTGACTAGCGGGGTGCCTCAGGGATCTGTTTTGGGCCCAATGTTGTTTGTAATATACATAAATGATCTGGATGATGGGGTGGTAAATTGGATTAGTAAGTATGCTGATGATACTAAGGTAGGAGGTGTTGTGGATAATGAGGTGGGTTTTCAAAGCTTGCAGGGAGATTTATGCCAGTTAGAAGAATGGGCTGAACGTTGGCAGATGGAGTTTAATGCTGAGAAGTGTGAGGTTCTACATTTTGGCAGGAATAATCCAAATAGAACATACAGGGTAAATGGTAGGGCATTGAGGAATGCAGTGGAACAGAGAGATCTAGGAATAACAGTGCATAGTTCCCTGAAGGTGGAGTCTCATGTAGATAGGGTGGTGAAGAAGGCTTTTGGAATGCTGGCCTTTATAAATCAGAGCATTGAGTACAGAAGTTGGGATGTAATGTTAAAATTGTACAAGGCATTGGTAAGGCCAAATTTGGAATATTGTGTACAGTTCTGGTCACCGAATTATAGGAAAGATATCAATAAATTAGAGAGAGTGCAGAGACGATTTACTAGGATGTTACCTGGGTTTCAGCACTTAAGTTACAGAGAAAGGTTGAACAAGTTAGGTCTCTATTCATTGGAGCGTAGAAGGTTGAGGGGGGTTTTGATCGAGGTATTTAAAATGTTGAGAGGGATAGATAGAGTTGACGTGAATAGGCTGTTTCCATTGAGAGTAGGGGAGATTCAAACGAGAGGACATGATTTGAGAGTTAGGGGGCAAAAGTTTAAGGGAAACACGAGGGGGTATTTCTTTACTCAGAGAGTGATAGCTGTGTGGAATGAGCTTCCTGTAGAAGTAGTAGAGGCCAGTTCAGTTGTGTCATTTAAGGTAAAATTGGATAGGTATATGGATAGGAAAGGAGTGGAGGGTTATGGGCTGAGTGCGGGTAGGTGGGACTAGGTGAGATTAAGAGTTCGGCACGGACTAGGAGGGCTGGAATGGCCTGTTTCCGTGCTGTGATTGTTATATGGTTATATGGTTATAACATGTTTTCGTGATCTATTTTTAGATAACAGTTTTATGTCCTTTGAACAGCTATCCAGCCTAAAACTCATTTTTTTTTAGATATTTGCAAGTTAGAAATTTCTTGAATGTTATATTTTCTGAAATTATGTCCAATGGACATTAAAGAAAAAATTCTAGCTCTGAATCCTTGCCAGAAGGGTTAAGTAGCCATCATTTATCATATGATCATGAAAATACAGCCAGGAGTATCAGAAATAATTAAGAAGGAATGGGAAAAAGAACTTCACTGTCTTATACCCACAGAGCAGTGGGAGAAAATTTTACGATTAGTCAATTCTTCTTCTATTTGTGCTAAACATGCCTAATACAATTTAAGGTTGTTCATAGGGTTCACATGTCCAAGGATAAACTACTCGATTTTATTCTTATGTTAATCCAACCAGTGACAGATGTCATTCTGAAGTCGCTTCATTGACCCACATGTTCTGGTCTTGCCCCTGTTTGCAAAATTATTGGAAAGATATTTTTGGTATTGCTTCAACAGTTCTGAATATCAAATTGCAACCGCATCCTATTACTGCAATTTTCGGTTTACCAATGGTGGATAATAGTCGTTTATCCCCCCTCAGCCCGGCGGATGATTGCATTTGTTACATTAATGGCTAGAAGATCTATCCTATTGAATTGGAAAGAAATTAGTCCTCCAACTATATTTCAGTAGTTTTCTCAAACGATTTCTTGTTTGAGTTTAGAAAACATTACAAGTGTTGTCTTTGACCGTTCAGTTAAATTTGAAGAAACATGGAGACCATTTATTCAACATTTTCATATGAGCTAAACTGACTTTTCCTAAACCTTCCTTTTATTGTCCTTAATTATTTGGATGGAGGTGCGGAGTTACCGACGCTACTGTGTATAATTGATATAATGCAATGGCCCATGTCGATTAGGATTTTTTCCATTTTTTTGGGGGGGGAGTGCTTCTTATTTTCTCCATTTTTTGTAACCACTATGAGTTTGGGAGGTTATTATCATCTATTTGTATTTATATCTTAACCTATTAATTATGTACTCTCAAGCTCTTTGTATTCATGTTTCATTTATGTTTGTTTAAAATCAATAAAAATATTTAAAAAGAAAGGACTACTCAGAGGAAAGGGAGGAATAGGCGCAACGGGCCGAGTGGCCGGGCCTGCTCCTGTTACTTATTTTCTAAAGTCCGAGTTTACCTTTGCGCCTGGTTCTCCCTTGACCTTCAGCCTGTCCTTTTGCACAGGGGAGCGCTCACAGCACCGGAGATCCATCGGCAGCCGCTGCGGGCCAGCTCCCGTCTCCCAGCAGCAGGAGACAGGACTGGGAGGGAACTCCGGACAATAGGCCCCGATCCACGGCGGGGAAAGCCCGGGCTCCCCCTGTGTGGCTGAAACATCTCACGGAATCTCCGCCCGAATCTTCACCTCCGCCCTCGGAAGGATTCAAAACTCCGGCCGCTGTTGCAGCCTTTACCCGGGGAGCTGCTCCCAATCTCGGGTCTCTCACCGGGTCCACTCGTTCCCGATTCCAAACTTCGGTCCGCCCAGCGTCCCGCCCACTGACACCCCTCAGCCAATGGAGGCAAGATTCTCCCAGCGGAGTTCTCTGAATGGCTGTGAGTGTGTCCGAGGGAGGGCTGCTACCGGAAGATGGAGATGTCAGTCACAGTTTGTTCTCAGAATCAAAGCAAGTTCCCCGAAGCTCAAAGTTCAAAGTAAATTTTATTATTATTTTTAAACTTTTTAAATTTTTATTAAACACAATCAAAAACAGAAACACTAAACATATGCTAACAAAGCCAGGGAGTCACACAAAAGCAGCAACAGATATATAACTATTAACTTTAAATATACAAATATACAAGGAAATCCGCTCTAAATACTGTTGGACAGAAGGAACTGTATCTAAGAGGAGTCACAAAACAGGAACATTTACAGAGATAACCCAAAACGTTGACAGATTTGTACAGTCTTTACAGCTTTCTGATTATGGGAAGCTTTCAGAGTATAAACGTATAGTTTGAAGTCTGATGTAAAAAATATAAATGAAGGTTTCTTATTGCTGTGATTGCATTTATGGATATAAAATTTGCTGTAAATCAACAAAATATGTATGGTAAGGAAATAATCCCTATGAGATTTGGTATTATTAGTAAAACCAAATAAGACAACTTCAAAACAAAAAGTTAAATCCATGTTAATATATTGATCTATAAATTGACAAACATCAACCCAAAATGTTTTAACATATTAACAATCCCAAAACAGATGAAATAAATACTCTGGATATAAACCACAAAAAGAACAGTTTGTTTCAATATCTGAATTAACCCTTGTCAAATAAACACTGTTTGGATAATATCTATGTATAATTTTAAATAAGCCCCAAATACTCCTCCACCTCAGATTCCCCAAGTGACTATTTCAAAAACTAACAGAGTACATATAAGTCACCACATACAACTCCTACAAACATACAGAGCAAAGCTACAGATCGGTAACTATATCTGGATCACTGAAACATCAGCCAGAGTGCAGAAGACAACAAATTTCGCCAATGCAAATAAACAACGAGAAGATGAAATAACCGCAGCGGCTGCCGATAGATGTCCGGTGCGCTCAGCTCTCCCCTGTTCAATCTGACAGGCCAAGAAACAGTGAGGCGCAAAGGTAAACTCGAGTTTCAGAAAATCAGAAATAGAGGTGTGGCCATTCGGCCCGTTCCGCCTCTTCTGCCCTTCACTCAGAACATGCATGACTTTTGACCTCAGCACCACTTTCCTGCAACTTTCCATCACCGCTGAGCCCCAGGATAAGTCTATTAAATTTAGAAACCATGTGGAGATAATTGCAATGATTCACTGCACTCTGGGTGAGGAAATTTCTCCTCATCTCAGTCCTGCTGAGTTGTCCTCGGATTTTGAGTCTGTGAGCGCTGGTTCCACACCTTATGGGAAACATCATTCCAGCCATTCCGCTGTAAATATCCTGTGTGATTGTATTTCTCTAATTCTGAGACAGGAATGTGATCTGTCTCAGTCAAACCACCTCTTATTTCACTCATTTGGAGACAGTCCCAGTACGATGATTTGTTGTGGCAGCATCTCTATGGACAAGTGAGGGCAGTTATCCTGTATTGTTCCACAGCCTGATGGCTGAGGGGTAGTAACTGTTCCTGACCCTGGTGGGCGAGTCCTGAGGCTCTTGTACCTTCTACCTGATTACAGCAGTGAGAAAAGAGCCTGCCTGTGTGGTGAGCCTGATCACAGCCGCCTGTATCACCGTCCCCTCTGGCCTGACCTATCCGGGACCAAAGGGATTGTGGAGAGTAAATGTGGTACTCTGTCGAGTATTACTGTGATCCGTCCCCTCTGGCCTGCCCTATCCGGGACCAAAGGGATTGTGGAGAGTAAATGTGGTACTCTGTCGAGTATCACTGTGATCCGTCCCCTCAGGCCTGCCCTATCCGGGACCAAAGGGATTGTGGAGAGTAAATGTGGTACTCTTTCGAGTATCACTCTCATCCGTCCCCTGTGGCCTGCCGTACATGGGACCAAAGGGACTGTGGAGAGTAAATGTGGTACTCTGTCGAGTATCACTGTGATCCGTCCCCTCTGGCCTGCCCTATCTGGGACCAAAGGGATTGTGGAGAGTAAATGTGGTACTCTGTCGAGTATCACTGTGATCCGTCCCCTCTGGACTGCCCTATCTGGGACCAAAGGGATTGTGGAGAGTAAATGTGCTACTCTGTCGAGTATTACTGTTATCCGTCTCCTCCGGCCTGCCCTGTCTGGGACCAAAGGGATTGTGGAGAATAAATGTGGTACTCTGTCGAGTATTACTGTGGTCCAGGCTCTCTCCCTGCCCCTTATTATTCTTCTCTGTGATTGCAGAACGACAATCTCTGGCCCAATGTCCCCTCTTTCTACAATCCCCGTTTCTGTCCTTAGCCAAGTGTCCTCTTCATCTGCACTGTCCGCACGATCCTGCCACCCATTCTGGGTTCTTCGTCGGGTCCCGAACTCCATCTCCTCACTATCGGTTCTCTGTGCACACTCTCGCTTTTCCCCAGTCCCTTTAAAGAGTCAATTGCGCTCCCTATTCATCAGAATTTATGTCACCCTGGGGCCAGGTCTGACACAGCGAATTGAGATTAGTTAACTTAAAGGAGTGGGCAGGCTTGGGTCTGAGACAGTTTAGAAAAGTCTGCACTGCCAGCCGGACACACTGATCTGTCCAGGGGTTTGCCGGCATTGGACTCTCACGTATCCTTAAAACGAGCTATAACGTACGCAAGGGATTCTCCTTTTTTCTGTAGTTATCGGGTAAATTCACCAAAATCCGCATGCAGTCGGGCTGTCATTCAAATGGGTTCCCTTACCTCAGCGACCCACCGTGCCATGGCTTGTATTACATCAGCCCCTCTGGTGGCTCCCGGTCACCTTCGGGCGTCTGCCTGGGAAAGGGGAACCCACTCCCTGTCCCTGTCCGAGAGGTTGCATTTATAACCCTGAGGAGTGGCACAAGTCCCCGGGCAGGGTCAGGAAAGGGGAACCCACTCCCTGTCCCTGCCCGAGAGGTTCCATATATAACCCTGAGGAGTGGCACAAGTCCCCGGGCAGGGTCCGGAAAGGGGAACCCACTCCCTGTCCCTGTCCGAGAGGTTCCATATATAACCCTGAGGAGTGGCACGTCCCCGGGCAGGGTCCGGAAAGGGGACCCCACTCCCTGTCCCTGCCCGAGAGGTTCCATATATAACCCTGAGGAGTGGCACAAGTCCCCGGGCAGGGTCTGGAAAGGGGAACCCACTCCCTGTCCCTGTCCGAGAGGTTCCATATATAACCCTGAGGAGTGGCACAAGTCCCCGGGCAGGGTCTGGAAAGGGGAACCCAATCCCTGTCCCTGTACGAGAGGTTCCATATATAACCCTGAGGAGTGGCACAAGTCCCCGGGCAGGGTCTGGAAAGGGGAACCCACTCCCTGTCCCTGTCCGAGAGGTTCCATATATAACCCTGAGGAGTGGCACAAGTCCCTGGGCAGGGTCTGGAAAGGGGAACCCACTCCCTTTTTCAATGAATTCAGGTAAAGCCCCTGGTCTGGATGGTTATACTGTTGAATTTTTTAAATCCTTTTCTTCTATACTGGCTCCTTGGCTTTGTAAACATTTTAAAGATGTGTTAACTGTAGGTAAATAACCACAATCTTTTTTTGATGCCTCCATTTCTCCAATTCTTAAAAAAGATAAAGACCCCACTGAATGTGCATCCTATCGGCCAATATCCTTGCTGAATACAGATTTTACCAAAATTTTGGCCACTAGATTAGAAAATGTATTACCTCAAATTATCTCTGAAGATCAGACCGGATTTATTAAAAACTGTTATTCATCTTTTAACATTAGAAAATTAATTAATATAATTTATACTTCTTCATCTAAAATACCAGAATGTAATTTCCTTAGATGCTGAAAAAGCGTTCGATAGAGTTGAATTGCCATATTTATTTAATACGTTGCAGAATTTTAATTTTAGCTTGAAATTTATATCATGGATTAAATTAATGTATTATAAACCTTTGGCTTCGGTTCTTACCAATAATCAAAGATCTCCTTTTTTTCAGTTGTCCCGTGGTACAAGGCAAGGCTGCCCTTTAAGTCCTCTATTATTTGACATTGCTTTGGAACCTTTAGCCGTTGCCATTCGTGAATCACCTAATATTTTTGGTATTACTCGTGGGTAAGGGACTTATAAGTTATCATTATATGCTGATGATTTGTTACTATACATATCTGACCCTGAGAGATCTATTCCTGCTATTTCATCCTTGCTTGCTCAGTTTAGTAGCTTTTCTGGCTACAAACTGAATTTTAATAAGAGTGAGTTATTTACATCAAATATGCAAGTTCCAATTTATAAACACTTACCATTTAAAGTTGTCACAGATCATTTTACTTATTTGGGTATTAAAATTACCAAGAAACATAAGGGTTTATTTAAAGTTAATTTTTTACCTTTAATTGAACAAATGAAGCAACTTGTTAGCAGGTGGTCCCCATTATCTCTGTCATTGGTTGGTCGAATTAATACTATAAAGATGATAGTATTACCCAAATTTTTATATTTATTCCAAGCATTGCCAATTTTTATTCCTAAATCTATTTTTGATATTATTGACTCCAAAATATCCTCGTATGTGTGGCAGAAGAAAAATTCTAGATTAAGTAAAAAATATTTACAGAAGCCTAAGAAGGAAAGTGGTTTTCCTTTGCCAAACCTGAGATTTTACTATTGGGCAGTTAATATTCAATATTTAATATTTTGGACACAAGAATCGGTCATAGTACCTTGCCCACAATGGGTAAAGTTGGAGTGTAAACCTGTACGAGACTTCTCATTGTTTTCTATTTTAGGATCTTCGCTTCCTTTTGCTTTATCTAAACCGAATAAACAAATAACTAATCCTATAGTTAAACATACATTAAGAAGATGGTTTAAATTTCGTAAATTCTTTGGCTTGAATAATCAAGCCCTATTATATCTAACTTCCTTTTTCCAGCCCTCTTTTATGGACCAAGCATTTGTGTTATGGAAAACAAAAGGTATAACATGTTTTCGTCATCTATTTTTAGATAACAGTTTTATGCCCTTTGAACAGCTATCCAGCTGAAAACTCACTTTTTTTTAGATACTTGCAAGTTAGAAATTTGTTGAATGTTAGTATTTTCTGAAATTATGTCCAATGGACATTACAGAAAAAATTCTAGCTCTGAATCCTTGCCAGAAGGGTTAAGTAGCCATCATTTATCATATGATCATGAAAATACAGCCAGGAATATCAGAAATAATAAAGAAGGAATGGGAAAAAGAACTTCACTGTCTTATACCCACAGAGCTGTGGGAGAAAATTTTACAATTAGTCAATTCTTCTTCTATTTGTGCTAAACATGCCTAATACAATTTAAGGTTGTTCATAGGGCTCACATGTCCAAGGATAAACTCTCTCGATTTTATTCTTATGTTAATCCAACCAGTGACAGATGTCATTCTGAAGTCGCTTCATTGACCCACATGTTCTGGACTTGCCCCTGTTTGCAAAATTATTGGAAAGATATTTTTGGTATTATTTCAACAGTTCTGAATATCAAATTGCAACCGCATCCAATTACTGCAATTTTCGGTTTACCAATGGTGGATAATAGTCGTTTATCCCCCCTCAGCCCGGCGGATGATTGCATTTGTTACATTAATGGCTAGAAGATCTATCCTATTGAACTGGAAAGAAATTAATCCTCCAACTATATTTCAGTGGTTTTCTCAAACTATTTCTTGTTCGAGTTTAGAAAAAATTACAAGTGTTGTCTTTGTCCCTTCAGTTAAATTTGAAGAAACTTGGAGACCATTTATTCAACATTTTCATATGAGCTAAACTGACTTTTCCTAAACCTTACTTTTATTATCCTTAATTATTTGGATGGAGGTGCTGAGTTACTGATGCTACTGTGTATAATTAATATAATGCAATGGCCCATGTCGGTTAGGATTTTTTTCATTTTTTTGGGGGGAGGATTTCTTATTTTCTCCATTTTTTGTAACCACTATGAGTTTGGGAGGTTATTATCATCTATTTGTATTTATACCTTCACCTATTAATTATGTACTCTCAAGCTCTTTGTATTCATGTTTCATTTTTGTGTTTGTTTAAAATCAATAAAAAGATTTAAAAAGGACTATTCTGAGGAAAGGGTGGAATAGGCGCAACGGGCCGAGTGGCCAGGCCTGCTCCTGTTACTTATTTTCTAAAGCACGAGTTTACCTTTACGCCTTGTTCTCCCTTGGTTTTCAGCCGTTCGGATTGCACAGGGGACCGGTGAGAGCTCCGGAGATCCATCAGCAGCCGCTGCAGGGCAGCTCCCGTCTCCCAGCAGGAAGGGACGGGTCTGGGAGACAACTCCAGACAACAGGCCCCGATCCTCGGCGGGGAAAGGCCGCGCGTCCTCCGTGTAGCTGAAACATCTCACGGAATCTCCGCCGGTCTCTTCAGCTCTGCCTTCGAAAGGATTCACGACCCGCCGGTGGTGCAGCCGAAACCCGAGGCGCAAATAGCGGTCTCCGGCCTCACTCGGCCCCGGTTGCAAACTGCGGCTGGGCCGGGCACTCAGCGTCCCGCCCACTGACACCCCTCAGCCAATGAGAGCACCCTTCTCCCAACGGTGATCGCTGATTGGCTGTGAGTGTGTCTGAGGACGGGCTGCTGCTGGGAGCTGGAGATGTCAGTCACAGTTTGTTCTCAGAATTAAAGCAAGTTTCCCGAAACTCAAATTTCAAAATAAATTTTATTATCAGAGTCCAGATAAGTCACCACATACAGCCCCGAGAAGCATTTTCCTGCGGACATACTTAGAAAAAGTATAGAATAGTAACCATAACAGAAGCAGGCAGTGAAAGATCAGCCAGAGTGCTGAAGGTAACAAACTGTGTAAATACAAAAATAATGATAAAGAACAAGAACATAAAATAACCGCAGCGGCTGCTGATGGATCTCCGGAGCTCTCACCGCTCCCCTGTGCAATCCGACAGGCTGAAGGCCAAGGGAGAACAAGGCGCAAAGGTAACCTCGTGATTTAGAAAATAAGAAACAGGAACAGACTTTGCCATTCGGCCCGTTGCGCTGTTCTGTCCCTCACTCAGAACATGGCTGATCTTTGCCCTCAGCACCACTTTCCTGCAACGTTCCCAACATCGCCGAGCCCCTAAATATGTCCGTTTAATTTAGAAAACCGGTGGAGAAAACTCCAAATATTCACTGCACTGTGGGTGGGGAAATTTCTCCTCATCTCAGTCCTGCTGAGGTGACCTCGGATTTTGAGTCTGTGATCCCGGGATCCACCGCCCAGCCAGGAGAAACATCATTCCTACCCCAACCCTGTAAATACCCTGTGAGACTGTGTCTGTCTCAGTCAGGAAGCTTCTCCATGTGAACCTTGTGTTAATGAAATTGGTGACAGTTCTTTCAGACCAGCAGCTTTGACCACAAGAACACCAGACACGGAATGTCCTGCAGTTACTGCAGGAGAAGGACTGGATGGACACAGTGGAGTGGTTCCCTGAGCAGACAGTCCAGACCATCTGGCAGAATGCCTCATCACCAGATCTCACCAACAGGCACCAAGACCTCACCTGTCTGGCGGCGAGAGGGACCTCCCAGTCTGATCCTTGCTGCATGCCCGGAGATCACTCCCACAGCGCGCTGCCCCGAGATTACTGCAGTGGAGACGAGAGGGCTCCTCCCTGTCTGATCCTTGCTGCATGCCCGGAGATCACTCCCACAGCGCGCTGCCCCGAGATTACTGCAGTGGAGACGAGAGGGCCCCTCCCAGTCTGATCCTTGCTGCATGCCCGGAGATCACTCCCACAGCGCGCTGCCCCGAGATTACTGCAGTGGAGACGAGACGGTCACTCGCCTCTTTGCGGACTGTGGGCTGGCGAAGATCTGTGGAGAAAGATGCAAGGGCCTGTGCCACAGCAGCTGCGTGACAGAAGGCTCACTGATCCTCGGGCTGTTCCCAGGACGCGCAGGAAAACGGACAGCGAATGCTGCTGGAAGATCATCAACTCGGGGAAAGACGCCCGAAACTGGTTGGCCTGCCATCACATCGAGATGTCCGGAGAGCAGCGGTTCCCAACCTGGGGACCACGGTTACTGGTATTGGTCTTTGGCATGAAGATGTTGCGAACCCCTCTCGTACAGGAATGCTGCCGACTGACACATTCCAGACTACAGGGACACCATTGGAACTACTGGGATCCTTTACACTGGACAGGGAGTGGCCGGGTTGGCTGAGGAAGCCTCACAGATATTGTAGTAGTGAACCACCCCAGGGGGACACATGGCTTCTCCTTTCAGCGCAGGACTTCAATCGTCTTCCAGGGGAAGGTCCTTCCGACCGCAGGGATGAGGCCTTTGGAGATTCAGCTGACGTTTTTGTCGCACTGGGTTTTTAAGAGATGGAGTTGCTAGCCATATGGCCAACCCTCCTCCGCTCGTAGCCGGGCTTAGACAGTCCATGGCCGCGTTTTCTTATCTGTTGCCCGTTTAATGTGTTGTTGATCCCACACTAACCAGAATTTCCACTGAACACATCCAGTAAAACCATGTTGATTCCCTGAGCAAACACGAGGAAATCTGCTGATGCTGGAAATTCAAACAACACACACAAAATGCTGGTGGAACACAGCAGGCCAGGCAGCATCAATAGGGAGAAGCGCTGTCGACGTTTTGGGCCGAGCCCCTTCATCAGGACTAACTGAAAGGAGAGATAGTAAGAGATTTGAAAGTAGTGGGGGGGGGGAGTGGGAAATGCGAAATGATAGGAGAAGACCGGAGGGGGTAGGGTGAAGCTAAGAGCTGGAAAGGTGATTGGCAAAAGGGATACAGAGCTGGAGAAGGGAAATAATCATGGGACGGGAGGCCTAGGGAGAAAGAAAGGGGGAGGGGATCACCAGAGGGAGATGGAGAACAGGCAGTGATGGGGAGAGAGAGAGAGAAAAAAAGACAAACAACTAAATATGTCAGGGATGTGGTAAGAAGGGGAGGAGGGGCATTAACGGAAGTGAGAGAAGTCAATGTTCATGCCATCAGGTTGGAGGCTACCCAGGTGTTGTTCCTCCAACCTGAATGTGGCTTCATCTTGACAGTAGAGGAGTCCATGTATAGACATATCAGAATGGGAATGGGACATGGAATTAAAATGTGTGGCCACTGGGAGATCCTGCTTTCTCTGGTGTTCAGCGAAACGGTCTCCCAGTCTGCGTCGGGTCTCACCAATATATAAAAGGCCACACCGGGAGCACCGGACGCAGTACACCACACCAGCTGTCCTGATGAAGGGTCTCGGCCCGAAACGTCGACAGTGCTTCTCCCTACAGATGCTGCCTGGCCTGCTGTGTTCCACCAGCATTGTGTGTGTGTTGTTTGATTCCCCGAGTCTGCAGCGCGCGTAGTGGACAACCGCGGTACTGCAGGGGATCAGCAGCTCCCGGAACGCGAAAGCATTCTGAATCAGGAAGTGCTGGGAGTTAACATGGCTTCGAAAGGAACGGTCGAGAGTTTGAGCGAGGAGACAATTTGTCCCATCTGCCTGGATTTCTTCACCGATCCGGTATCACTGGAGTGCGGACACAACTTCTGTCGCTCTTGTATCACACGGTATTGGGAAAGGGAGGAGAGAAACTCCTGCCCGGAATGTAGAGCGGTGTTTGCTGACCGCACCCTCAGGGTGAATCGGGCCTTAGCAAATCTGGCTGAAAAATTTCGAAATCTAAACCTGAATCCGAAAGGGAAGGAAAGTAAACGTCACTGCGAGGAACATGAGGAAGAACTGAAGCTGTTTTGTGAAACGGACAAGACACTGATCTGTCTGGTCTGTGCAGCAGCGCAGGAACACAGAGAGCACCGCTTCTTGCTGATTAAAGACGCTGTTAAAAACTATAAGGTAAAAACTAACGTTAATTTAACACTTAACACATTTCCTTTCTCCTACATACCATCACACGAGCCTCCATAACTAACACTTAATTCTTTGCAACTTCCGCCATCTCTAACGGGATTCTAGCATCTCTCCGTCCCACAGCCCACCTCCGCACCCCGAACTCTCCGCTCTCTATTCGGATCGCACTCGACGTACTGTATCGCCCTGATCCACTCGCTCCTCCCCACTGATCTCCCTCCTGGCATTGACACCTGCAAGCGGGACCTCACTCCTAACCTCCTCCCTTGTCACCATTCAGGGCCGCAAACAGCCCAGTTCCTCCCGTTTCTTCCATGGTCGATTGTCCTCTCGTATCCTTCTTTTCCAGCTCTTTACCTCTTCCACCTGTCCCCTCTCAGCTTCTCACTTCATCACCTGATGCACCATTAATAATAACTCTCGGAGACAGGAGGCGAACGATAGGCTTCTATTAGCAGCAAAGACAACGACACAGCATCCTGGAGACTGAGGGAGGAGCAGTGCCTCCAATCACCTTTATACAGGGGTCTGTGGGAGGAGCCACAGGAGCAGTCAGCAGAGGGGCGTGTCCAGATAGGTATACATAGTTTACCACATCACGTTGTCTCACCTGTCACCTGTCAACTGGTTCTCATCCCCAACCTTTTTATTCTGGCTTCTGTCCCATTCCTTCCCAGTCCCAATGAAGGGTCTCATCCCGAAACACCGACTGTTTATTTCCCCTGAATAAATGCTGCCTGACTCACTGAGTTCCTCCGGCATTTTGTGTGATAATCGGGTTTGATCACCTGTTTCTTTTGATGCATCTTTGTTTCTATTTCCTTCACTCTCTGACTTCCAGGATCAGCTAAAATCTTCCTTAGACTCTCTCACAAAAAAGAAATCAGACTTCCAGGAAAAGGAGCAGCAACAGAAAGAGAAGATTTCCGGAGTTCGGGTGAGGCTTCCTGAGCGGAATTTCTGATATTACTGTCGAGTTTTGCTCCATTCAATGCAGAATAGCAGAGTGTCACAGCTCCAGTGACCTGTGTTCGATCCTGACCTCTGCTGCTGTTTGTGTGGAGTTTGCATGCTCTCCCTGTGACCACGAGAGACTCCGATACATCCCAAGGACATGCTGGATGAATGGCTAACTATAATTAACCCTGTGAAGGTGGGGAGTGTGTGCGTGAATCAGATGGGAGTTTATGGGTCAATAAGTGAGAATAGGTTTCAGGAAAACTTGAGGGAATGGTATTGACGGGAATGCTCTCAGAAGTAGCATGGACTCTAATTGACCGAACTTAACGACAAAAGGAAACAGAGCACAGCAATGCAGTATATTAATCTTCACTTTTCCTTCGACAGGAACAGTCACACAGCCTTCAGTCCCACGTCACATCCCAGTTTGCTCAACTGCGCCAGATTATCACTGAGAAAGAGCAGCGTTTACTCAGGGATCTCAGGGAAGAAGAGAAGAGGATTCTCAACCCAATGGAGAAAAATCTTCTAGCTCTTCAAGAGAATATAAGGATTATTCAGGAGGAAATCGCAAAGTTAAAGGAACAGATGGATCAAAAAGACAGTGTGATATTTCTCAAGGTGAGGGATTCTATTTCAATTTGTTTCTGTCAAAGGGCACTAAATGAACAGTCGTATATTTGAAATAAACACAGCACAGCGGCCAATTCTAACAAATCAATTTGTTTTACTTGCATGATGCACCCTCCAATCACTCCAATAATGACATTTCAAAATGTCCAAGATACGCTTTCAGTCCTTCATTAGCAAAATACAATCTTGGAGCGATGAAACTTCAGGGTAATTCATTGTAAAGTAAGCTGCAACACAGCGGTCAAGAACAGAATGACATCCGCCTGTCCCCAGCTCAAAACTACCCAGAACAAAGTACAGATACGTAACTTTTTCCCTTCGCTTTTACCATGTCCCCACTCACGTGACTGGTTATTGTAATAAACACATAACACAGAATACAATGCAGACAGAAAACAGACGTGTTGCTCCTACACACAGCATTTACAAATGGCAGTAAACTGTTTCTCACCAGACAATTGATGCAACTATTCAGGGTTGTTGTTGTCCCATAATAATAAGATTATTAAGGGTTTGGACATGCTGGAGGCAGGAAGCATGTTCCCGCTGATGGGTGAGTCCAGAACTAGAGGCCACAGTTTAAGAATAAGGGGTAGGCCATTTAGAACAGAGATGCGGAAAAACTTTTTCACCCAGAGAGTGGTGGATATGTGGAACGCTCTGCCCCAGAAGGCAGTGGAGGCCAAGTCTCTGGATGCTTTCAAGAGAGAAAGCATTCTATAAGATAGAACTCTTATAGATAGCAGGGTCAAGGGATGTGGGGAGAGGGCAGGAACGGGGTACCGATTGTGTACAATCAGCCATGATCACAGTGATCATGATCATGATCTGGCTAGAAGGGCCGAATGGCCTACACCTGCATCTATTGTCTATTGTCCCAAAACTGAACTTCCACAACTTCTGTACATCCCAGGACAGAATGGGAGTAAAATCCCAGTAAAAAATTTCTCTGAAATTATTTACTCTGATCATAACACAGAGCTGCTGACTGTGTCCTTAATTCTGCATTAAATATCCTCTAAAACTCTCATTAACACCCATTTCCAGTCACAGGCTGTGAGTGTGTCTGGTGCGGTAGGTGTGAGGGTCTCTCTGTCAATCAGTGAGAACAAAGAATTTGACCCACACATCAGACTTATCTTCTATATCCGGTTTCCATCAGATTAAGGAAACTATTATTGTCTCTTTACTTTTACAGATAACATTCAAATGAACGTTCAATCGTTCAAAACATAACCAAGCCATTCGGCCGATTTTCTCCTCTCAAGTTCCCTGCTTCACAATCCTCCTGCCACCTACTCACCGCACCCAGCAACAGTGCCCCGAACTCCCTGGTCTCTCACGTGCTTATCCAGCCTCCCCATTACATTCAATCTCTGCCGTTCCATTTCAACCACTCCTGTGGCAGCGAGTTCCACATCCTCTTCTCTAAATTTCTTGTGGAATTTGTTAAAATCCATCTGGAATTACATCTCCCCACAAGTCTCCCCATAAATAGAGGTACTTCCTCCACCCGCATACAATCACATACATCACTGATCTTAAATTCCTCCATCCTAACACACTGACGTCATATCCAGATAATAATGCACAGACTGTCCTGTCTTCCCTGTAAGTTTCATCCTCTCTGTAATGGTCTGACATTCAGAAACTTTCCCTGTCATTTACCCCGTGGTTCTGAATTGTCTGTGTGTGTGAGTGACTGTGGGAGTGGGAATTTTCAACACCTTGTAATGATTTGGATGAAATTCAGGATGTGGACAGTAAGTCCAAGTCTAATCGGATTTGTGTTTTATTTATTTCAGGAGGAAGCTCGTCGGAACAGAAGGTAGGACATGCTCTTCACTGAAACCCTGAATGGATTTGTAAAATAGTTCAGAATAGCAATTTATAACCAGCAATTTAATATTTACAGGATTAATGACGATGTCCAGGAATTGTCAGTGACAGATGAGACCCTATCGGTTGAAAAATTCGATCACCCCTATTTGTTGAAAACAGTGCTGAGAGAAATGCTTGATGCTATTAATCGAGGTAAAACTTATAAAGATTCATTCTTCCTTGTTTATGAAGCTCAATTTAGTTCCAATTTGAGGCAAAGATTGTCTGTAATACTGGGCTGAAGGGGAACTGAAGTATATTTCACATCAACCCCACCGACTGGGAGGCATCACTGTCACATGGTCAGCTGGAGATGTCAGACCCCTGGACACACCAGCACAGGGTCACAATACAACCAATACACGGGACTGTCAAATGAACCACTGTGTCGCAATCGCAGGCTAACACACCAGGACATGAGTTTGGATCTACCAGAGGAGCTGGGAATTTAATACTGATGATAATATTGTAGGGAATAAAAGCAGGTATCAGTGTGGTGACCGGGATTGTCAGGAAAATACACAAGTCCTTCATGTGCCCTGTGAGTGCAGACTCTGACTGACACAGGTCTTCCCCCTTCCGGATCAGCATCTCTCACTGTTGTTAGAGGCAGAAGAGGGGAGTGGTCGTGATCGGGGACTGAATCGTCAGGGGAACAGACAGGAGAATCTATTGATGTGAACGGGACACCCGAATGGTATGTTGCCTCCTGGGTGCCAGGGTCAGGGATGCCTCGAATCGTGTCCACAGCATTTTAGAGAGGGAGGGGAAAGAGCCAGATATTTTGGTAAATTTGTGACAATGACATTGGAAGTAAAAGCAAAGAGGTCCTGAAAATAGAATTTGGAGAGCTTGGTAGAAAGCTCAGAAGCAGTACCTCCAAGGTTGTAATTTCTGGATTGCTGCCTGTGCCATGTGCTGGTGAGGGTAGAAACAGGATAATTTGACAGATAAACATGGCTGAGAAGATGGTGCTGGGGACAGGGATTCAGGTTCTTGGATCATCGGGATCTGTTCTGGTGGAGGAATGACCTGCTCTAAAGGGATGGGTCACACCTCGACCCGAGGGAGAACAATATTCTCACAGAGAGGTTTGATAGAGCTGTTTGATGGAGCTGTTGGGGAGGGTTTAAACTAATTTGGTGGTGGGGGGGGGGGGTTGGAACTGGAGAGGAGGGATAGGACTGATGGTTAAAATGCAAAGATAGCGTGCAGTCAGACTGTCAGATAGGGCGGACAGATGCGAGGAGAAAATTACAGCCAGCAGGGTGAGTATCAGTGCATTAGAGATGCAGAATTAAAAAGGGTAGCAGATACAGTACACAAAGTGTTATATCTCAATGCATGGAGTATGAGAAATAAGGTGGATGATCTTGTTGCACTATTACCGATTGTCAGATATGATGTTGTGGCCATCACGGAATCGTGGCTGAAGGACGGTTGTAGTTGGGAGCTGAATGTTCAAGGTTACACAATGTATCGGTGGAAGGAAGGAAGGAAGGCTGATGGGGTGGTGGGGCTTTGCTGGTAAATCAGCAGCAAGATGTGACATAGGATTGGAAGATGTTGAATCCTTGTGGGTTGAGGTAAGGAACTGCAAAAGTAAAAATGATTCTGACAGCAGTCATATACAGGCCTCCCAACAGTCAGTGGGTTGGGGCCCACAGATTACAACTGGAAATAGAAAAGGTCGATGAAAAGGATAATGTTATGATAATCATGGGAGATTTCAACATGCAGGTCAATTGGGAAAATCAGGTTGGTAAAGGATCTCAAGAGAGTGAGTTTGTTGAATGCAATGTGATGACTTTCTAGAGCAGTTTGTCGTTGAGCCTACTCGGGGAATAGCTCCACTGGATTGGGTGTTATGTATTAAACCAGAGGTGAGTAGTTAAAAGAACCCTTAGGAGGCAGTGCTCACAACATGACTGAGTTCAACTTGAAATCTGATAAGGAGACAGTAAAGTCTGACATTGTAGTATTTCAGAGGAGTAAAAGAAATTACAGTGGTCTGAGAGAGGAGTTGACCAAAGCAAATTGGAAGGAGATGCTGGCAAGGATGAGAGCAGAGCAGAAATGGTGTCAGTTTCTGGGAAAATGAGGAAGGTGAAGGATAGATGTATTCCAAAAATAAATAAATACTCAAATGGCAAAATAGTAAAACCGTGGCTGACAAGGGAAGACAAGTTAATGTAAAGGCAAAAGAGAGCGGATACAACTAAACAAAAATTAGTAGGAAGACAGAGGATTGGGAAGCTTTTAAATATCTAAAGGGAGGAATTAAAAGAATGATTGGGAGGGGAAAATGAACAAGAAATTGATTTGAATTGAATTGACTTTATTACTTACATCCTTCATATACATGAGGATTAAAAATCTTTACATTACATCTCCATCTAAATGTGCAATGCGCAATTTATAGTAAATCATGATGAATAATATGTACAACAGGCTGGTTCATATAACATAGAAATACAGTTATGTCCACACGAGTTAATCAGTCTGATGGCCTGGTTGAAGAAGCTGTCCCGGAGCCTGTTGCTCCTGGCTTTTATGCTGCGGTACTGTATCCCGGATGGTAGCAACTGGTACTGTTTGTGGCTGGGGTGACTCTGGTCTCCAAAGATCCTTCAGGCCCTTTTTACACACCTGTCTTTGTAAAACAAGTTAGCAAACGATATCAAATTGTTTTTCAAGTATTGTAAAAAGATAAAACAGAGATGAGAGT
Organism: Hemitrygon akajei; assembly: GCF_048418815.1. Taxonomy (NCBI): domain Eukaryota; kingdom Metazoa; phylum Chordata; class Chondrichthyes; order Myliobatiformes; family Dasyatidae; genus Hemitrygon; species Hemitrygon akajei. Next base: position 1,506,405 of record NW_027331930.1, on the reverse strand, counting down.
GGATATAGGACCGCTAGAAAATGAGGCCGGATATATAATAACGCGGGATAAAGAGATGGCAGATAAACCAAATATTTTGCACCAGTCTTCACAGTGGAAGACACTAGCACTGTACCCGGTGTTGAAGAGTGTGAGGGAAGAGAAGTGAGTGTAGTTACTGTTACAAGAGAGAAGGTGTTCAAAATGCTGAAAGACCTAAAGGTGCATAAGTCACCCGGACCAGATGAACGGCACCCTAGTGTTCTGAAAGAGGTTGCAGTAGACATCGTGGAGACATTTCAAATGATCTTTCAAAAATCATTGGACCCTGGCATGGTGCCAGAGGACTGGAAAATGGCAGATGTCACTTAGCCCTTTAAGTAAGGAGGAAGACAGCAGAAAGGAAATTATAGACAGTTAGCCTCACCTCTGTGGTTGGGAACAAATTGGGGACAATTGTTAAGTATGAGGTTATGGAATACTTGGTGACACTGGACACGATAGGACAAGTCAGCCTGGATTCATTAAGGGAATATCCTGCCTGACAAACCTGTTGGGATTCTTTGAGGAGATTACAAGCAGGATCGATAAAGGGGATGCAGTGGATGTTGTATATTTGGAATCTCAGAAGGCCTTTGACAAGGAGCCACACATGAAGGTGATAACCAGGTTAAGAGGCCATGGTATTACAGAAAAATTACAGGCATGGCTAGAACATTGTCTGATTGGTAGGAAACAGCGAATGAGAGTAAAGAGATCCTTTTCTGGTTGGCTGCCAGTGACTCGTGTTCCACAGGGGTCAGTGTTAGGACACCTTCATTTTATGCTGTATATCAAGATCTAGCTGATGGAATAGACCATAAGATATAGGAGCCGAAATAGGTCATTCGGCCCTTCGAGTCTGCTCCACCATTCAGTCATGGGCTGATCCAATTCTTCCAGTCATCCCCACTCCCCTGCTTTCACACAGTACCCTTTGATGCCCTGGCTAATCAAGAACCTATCTATCTCTGCTTTAAATATGACTTGGCATTAACAGCCACTTGTGGCAACAAATTCCACAGATTTTCCACACACTGACTAAAGTATTTTCTCTGCATCTCAGTTCTAAAAGGACGTCCTTCAATCCTGAAGTTATACCCTCTTGTCCTATAATAGATGGTTTTGTTTCCAAGTTTGCAGATGATACGAAGATTGGTGGAGGGGCCGGTAGTGTTGAGGAAACAGTTAGGCTGGACAAGGACTTGAATGAGGAGAATGGGAAGGAAAGTGGCAAGTGATATACAATGTTGGAAAATACATGGTCCTGCACTTTGGTCGTAGACATAATGTGCAGGTATTTTTTTTCAAATGGGGAGAAAACCCAAAAAACTGAGATAAAGATGGACTGAGCAGTCATTCTGCAGAACACACTAAAGGTTAACTTGCAGGTAGAGTCAGTGGTGAGGAAGGCAAATCCAATGTTAGCATTCAATTTAAGGGGTTTAGATAGCATTCAATTCAAGAGCAGGGATGTGATGCTGAGGCTTTATAAGGCACTGGTGAAGCCTCACCTTGAGTATTGTGAACAGTTTTGGGCTCCTCATCTCAGAAAAGATGTGCTGGCATTGCAGAAGGTTCATTTCATAAGGATGATTCCAGGAATGAAAGGGTTCTCATACGAGGAACGTTTGATAGTTCTGTGTCTGTACTCGCTGGAATTTAGAAAGATGAGGGGGGATCTCATTGAAACCTTTCGAATGTTGAAAGGCCCAGACAGAGTAGATGTGGAAAGGATGTTTCCCATGGTGGTGGAGTTTAGGACAAGAGAGCACAGCCTCAAGATAGAGGAGGGTCTATTTAAAACAGATGCGGAGAAATTTGAGGCAACGGCTGGTGAATTTGTGGAACTTGTTGTGTGTATTTAAGGCAGAGCTTGATAGGTTCGAGATTGGACACAGCATCAAAGGTTACGGGGAGAAGACCAGGTAGTGGGGCTGAGAAGGGAAAAAAAGGATCAGCCATGATTGAATGGCAGAGCAGACTCGATAGGCAAATGGCCTAATTCTGCTCCTATGTCTTATGGTTATCAGACCACTACATTGAAGCATTGTGAGAATGAACTCGGACACACCAACAAGCATTGACATGGGTCAAGATTTCATCTCGGGAGAAGCACACACAGCATAACCGGCCTGGGAAAGCTCCCTCACACACATACACAGGAAGGATTGGCAGATTGTAGTCAGAGCCTCAGCAATGTACGTTGTTATTTACCTCAGTAACCTGGAAACCAATCTCTTCAGAGACAGTCATTTCTTCATTTGAATAACTCAATCACGTGTGACACATTGTCAACACACACCAGACATGTGATGACACACTGTAACATATAAATTCTTCAATGTGCACACTCTCCTTCAATGTGTATACACACCACACGGATATTTACCACAATCAACCCACACACACACACACGCACACGGATATACTATCAGAGTGTGACATACGTCCACAGAAATAAGCACAATTTCCCATTTAGGATTGAAATCTGCCGTCCTTACCCAGTCTGTCTGTTCTGTGGCACTGAGCTGCCCTCTGACGTGACGTCACATCAACACTTCACAGACAGACTCCGGGGTGAGATTCCTCAGGAGGATGATCTGGGAGGGTTTGATGGATGTTGAACTCACGGCCCACTTCATCAATCTGCAAGACTAAGATGTCTTCTTGAGCATGGCCCATTTGTGTGTGTTTGCCCCCCCCCATCCCTCTAACCATTTCCCATCTGTGTACCTGCCCAAATTTATTTTAACATATTTTATTTTTACTTTTTGCTACAGCGTCTGAGGGCAAATTCCATTTACCAACCTCCCTCTCTGTGAGAATATTACCCGATAGACCACTCAGAAAAATTTCCCGTCTCACTTTCAATCTGAGGCCTCTGGTTCTGTACTCACATTTCTTGGAAAAAGAAACGTTATTTAAACTCCCTATGAATTATTTTCCTTGATAAGGGGTCATACCTGAACATCCGACACTACAGCTGAATAGCCCAAGCTTATCCACTCTCTGCTTTTAACCCAAGCCCCCCGTCCTGGTAACATCCTCCTGAAGCCTCCTGTCCAGTGTAATGAAATCCTCCCCATATTCGGGAACCGGAAATGCAGACAATGCTCCAAGTGTGGTCTATCATCGACATCAAAGGCCTTGCTGAATTTCATGTGGACAGTGTGGAATAGGCTGATGAATACAGGACTGGAGGTGTTTTTTTAGATTGGGACAAGAAGGGCGGCGTGGGAGATAAATTCTGAAGGAAGGCAGTTTTTTAAAAAACTTTGTGTACAAGCACGGCGAGACTGTGCAGGAGTGTGCGGAGAGTTGAAAAAGATGACTACCCTATACAGCGGGCAGCGGAGTGGGTGGCAGCAGAGTGTAGGGCTTTGGCTCAACGGGCTTAGACGGTAATGGGAAGAGGCGAGAGCGAGGAACCGACTCTTTTTCTCCCCTTGGCAAATCGGACCGGACGGACGGGGGAATAGCAGGCCACATTAGCGAACGGTTTAAAAAGTTTGTGTGTTTGGCGAAGTAAGTGGGTGAGTAGACCTATCTTTCTTTGTTTCATTCTTGTAGAATTAGGTAGCATGTCTGCAGGGTTAGTGCTTTGTTCAGGGTGTCAGATGTGGGAATCCTGGGAGACCTCCAGCCTCCCTGATAGCCACATCTGCACCAGGTGAACCGAGATTCAGCTCCTCGGAGACCGTGTTAGGGATCTGGAGCTGCAGCTTGATGACCTACTGCTTATTAGAGAAAATGAAGAGGTGATAGACAGGAGCTACAGGGAGGTAGTCATCCCTAGGCTACAGGGGTCAGAAAACTGGGTGACTGTCAGGAGAGGGAAGGGAAATGCCCGGATAGTGGAGAGCACCCCTGTGACTGCCCCCCTCAGCAACAAGTATATCGTTTCGGATGCTGTTGAGGGGGATGACCTGACGGGACGGCCACGGTGACCGGGTCTCTGGCAGTGAGCCTGGCGCTGTTGTGCAGGAGGGAAGGAGGGAGAAGAGGAATGCGGTAGTCATAGGGGATTCCATAGTCAGGGGAACAGACAGGAGATTCTGTGAGCCTGGTAGAGATACCCGCATGGTGTGCTGCCTCCCAGGTGCCAGGGTACGGGATGTCTCGAATCGGGTCCAGGATATTCTGAAGGGAGAGGGCGAGCAGCCAGCTGTCTTGGTACATGTTGGTACCAATGACATAGCGAGGAAAACGGAGGAGGTCCTGAAGAGAGATTTCCAGGAGTTAGGAATGAAGCTGAGAAGCAGGACCTCCAGGGTAGTAATCTCAGGATTGCTACCTGTGCCACGTGCTAGCGAGGGCAAGAATAGTAGGATCAGGCAGATGAATGTGTGGCTGAGAGACTGGTGCAGGGGGCAGGGCTTCAGATTCTTGGATCATTGGTATCTCTTCAGGGGGAAGTATTACCTGTTCAAAAAGGATGGGTTACACCTGAACCATAGCGGGAATGTTTAATAGAGCTGTTAGGGAGGGTTTAAACTAATTTGGAAGGGGTATGGGAAACCGGAATGATAGAGTAGAGGAGGGGCAAAACAGAAATAAATCTAAGATAGTGAGCAGTAAAGATGTCAGGAAGGACAGGCAGGTGATGGGGCAAATTTGCAGCCAATGGGATGAGTTGAAGTGCAATCAAATCAAAAAGTATCAAATACTGGACTTAAGGTGTTATACTTAAATACACACAGCATAAGGAATAAGGTGGATGATCTTGTCGTACAGCTACAGATTGGCAGGTATAATTTTGTGGCCATCACTGAGACGTGGCTAAAGGATGCATGTCTCTGAGAGCTGAACGTCCAAGGATACACGGTGTATCGGAAGGATAGGCAGGTAGGCAGAGGGGGTGGCATGGCTTTATTGGTAAGAAATGATATTAAATCATTAGAAAGAGGTGACATAGGATCGGAAGGTGCAGAATCTTTCTGGGTTGAGCTAAGAAATCGTAGGGGTAAAAGGACCCTGACGGCTGTTATATACAGGCCTCCTAACAGCTGCAGTGAGGTGGACTACAAATTACAACAGGAAATAGAAAAGGTTTGCCAGAAAGGCAGTTTTATGATAATTGTGGGGGATTTTAACATGCGAGTGGATTGGGAAAATCAGGTCGACACTGGATCTCAACAGAGAGAATCTGTGGAATGTCTACGAGATGGCTTTTCAGAACAGCTTGTTGTTGAGCCCACTAGGGGATCAGAGGTACTGGATTAGATGTTGTGTAATGACCCAGAGGTGATTAGAGAGACTGAGTCGAAGGAACCGTTAGGAGGCAGTGATCGTAACATGATTGAGTTCACTGTGAAATTTGAGAAAGAGAAGCCGAGATCCGATGTGTCGGTATTTCAATGGAGTAAAGGAAATTACAGTGGCACGAGAGAGGAACTGGCCAAATTTGACTGGAAAGGGACACACGGGAGGACGGCAGAGCAGCAGTGGCTGGAGTTTATGTGAGAAGTGAGGAAGGTGCGAGACAGATATATTCCAAAAAAAGAAGAAATCTTCAAATGGAAAAAGGTTGCGACCGTGGCTGACAAGAGAAGTCAAAGCCAAAGTAAAAGCAAAGGAGAGGGCATTCAAGGAAGCAAAAATTAGTGGGAAGACAGAGGATTGGGAAGTTTTTAAAAGCTTACAAAAGGAAACTAAGAAGGCCATTAAGAGGGAAAAGATGAACTATGAAAGGAAGCTAGCAAATAATATCAGAGAAGATACTAAAAGCTTTGTCGTATATAAAGAATAAAAAACGGGTGAGAGTGGATATAGGACCGATAGAAAATGATGCTGGAGAAATTGTAATGGGAGATAAGGAGATGGCTGAGGAACTGAACGAGTACTTGCATCAGTCCTCACTGAGGAAGATATCAGCAGTGTACTGGACACTCAAGGGTGTCAGGGAAGAGAAGTGTGTGCAGTCACAATTACGACAGAGAAAGTACTCAGGAAGCTGAATAGTCTAAGGGTAGATAAATCTCCAGGACCAGATGGAATGCGCCCTTGTGTTTTGAAGGAAGTAGCTGTGGAGATCGCGGAGGCATTAGCAATGATCTTTCAAAAGTCAAAGATTCTGACATGGTTACGGAGGAGTGGAAGATTGTAAATGCCACTCTGGTATTTAAGAAAGGGGCAAGGAAGCAAAAAGAAAATCATAGACTTGTTAGGTTGACATCAGTGTTTGGGAAGTTGTTGGGAGTCGATTATCAAGGATGAGATTACGGAGTACCTGGAGGCATATGACAAGATAGGCCAAACTCAGCATGGTTTCCTTAAAGGAAAATCCTGCCTGACAAACCCATTGAAATTTTTTGAGGAAATTACAAGTAGGCTAGACAAGGCAGATGCAGTGGATGTTGTGTATTTGGATTTTCAGAAGGCCTTTGACAAGGTGGCACACATGAGGCTGCTAAACAAGATAAGAGCCCATGGAATTACTGGAAAGTTACATATGTGGATAGAACGTTGGCTGATTGGCAGGAAACAGAGCGTGGGAATAAAGGAACCTATTCTGGTTGTCTGCCTGTTACCAGTGGTGTTCCACAGTGGTCCGTGTTGGGGCCACATCTTTTTACGTTGTATATCAACAACTTGGATTATGGAATAGATGGCCTTGTGGCTAAGTTTGCTGATGATACAAAGATAGGTGGAGGGGACGGTAGTGCTGAGGAAACAGAGAATCTCTGCAGAGAGACTTGGATAGATTGGGAGACTGGTCAAAGAAGTGGCAAATGAAATACAATGTTGAAAAGTGTATGGTCATGCACTTTGGTAGAAGAAAGAAATGGGCAGACTATTATTTAAATGGAGAGAAAATTCAAAGTCCTGAGATGCAACGGAACTTGGGAGTGCTCGTGCAGGATACCCTTAAGGTTAACCTCCAGGTTGAGTTGGTGGTGAAGAAGTTGAATGCAATGTTGGCATTCATTTCCAGAGTAATAGAGTATAGGAGCAGGGATGTGATGTTGAGACTCTATAAGGCACTGGTAAGACCTCACTTGGAATACTGTGTGCAGTTTTGGGCTGCTTATTTAAGAAAGGATGTTCTGACATTGGAGAGGGTTCAGAGAAGATTCACTAGAATGATTCCTGGAATGAGAGGGTTAAGATATGAGGAACATTTGACCGCTCTTGGACTGTACTCCGTGGAGTTTAGAAGAATGAGGGGGAAGTTCACAGAAACATTTTGAATGTTAAAAGGCATAGACAGAGTGGATGTGGCCAAGTTGTTTCCCATGGTGGGGGAGTCTAGTACGAGAGAGCATGACTTAATGATTGAAGGGCGCCCATTCAGAAAAGTGATGCAAAGAAATTTTTTTAGCCAGAGTGTGGTGAATCTGTGAATTTCTTGCGGCAGTGGAGGCCAGGTCATTGGGTGTATTTAAGACAGAGATTGATAGGTATCTGAGTAGCCAGGGCATCATAGGTCATGGTGAGACGATGGGAGAGTGGGAATACATGGGAGAATGGATCAGCTCATGATCAAATGGTGGAGCAGATTCGAAGGGCCGAATGGCCGGCTTCTGCTGCTTTGTCTTATGGTCTTATTTGAATGCACCAGTATACGTAATAAGGATCTTGTAGCACAGGTAGAGTTTGACAGGTACAAACTTAGGCAGGTATGACTTTGGTCGAAGGAATAAAGGCATAGACAATTCTGTAAACAGGGCGAAATTCAAAAATCAGAGGTGCAAAGGGACATGGGTGTCCTTGTGCAGGATTCCCTGAAGGTTAACTTGCAGTTTGTGTCAGTGGTAAGATTGGCAAACTCAATGTTTGCTTTCATTTCGAGAGGATTAGAGTACAAGAGCAAGGATGTAATTCTGAGGTTTTATAAGGCATTGGTCAGACCACACTTGGAGTATTGTGAGCAGTTTTGGGTCCCTTCTATTGGAAAACATGTGCTGGCATTGGAGGGGGTGCAGAAGATTCACAAGAATAATTCTGGGAATGAAAGAGTTAACATATGAGGAGTGTTTGATGGTTCTTGGCCTGTACACATCGGATTTTAGAAGAATAGCTGATTTATTATCCCTTTCAACCCTATTCTCCTGCCTCCTTCCCATAACTTTTGAGACTCTGACTGATCAAGAAGTTTACTTATTAACTTCTGCTTTAAAAATCAAGCAGGAGAAAATCTGCAGATGCTGGTATTCCAAGCTGCACAGGTCCTGATGAAGGGTCTCGCCAGATCTCTCTGACACCTGTCTGGAGAGAGTTGATGTTGGGAGGATGTGGGTGGGTCGAGAACGGTAAGCACAGCCTCCGACTATAGGGATGTCCATTTAGGACAGAGATGAGAAGGAATTCCTTTATCCACAGGATAGTGAATCTGCCACAGGCAGCTGTGGAGGCCAAATAATTGAGTATATTTAAAGCAGAGTAACACACACAAATTGCTGGGGGAACTTCAGTCCGGGAAGTTTCTATGGAAAAGAATAAACAGTCCACGGTTTAGACTGAAACACTTCATCAGGACCTGTGTTGCTTAAGGGTTCCTGCAAATTCATCCCCTGTCTAAATGAGGGGCTGCGAGGGATGGGGTTCTGGGAAAGGGGACAAAGTCATCCTCATCTCCCATCTTTGCCCCCTCCAGCTTCTCATTACGTCTACACACACAGTTCACCCACATTCTTTCCACCCCTCCCCCTCCTGGTTCTATCTGCCATTCATCTCTCCCCAACTGGTTCCCATTATCACCTCCTTTACTGTCTCAAACCATCACACTCCCCCACTTCACACTCACAAATGAATGTGAACATTGTATGACGGGCCTGTTCCTGTGCTGTACTGCTCTATGTTCTCTGTTCCCAGTTTCGTAGAATGAGAAGAGATCTCATGGAAACACAAAATTCTTTCAGGAGTCAACAGGCAGGAGTGAGGGAGGATGTTTCCCCTGTCTGAGGAGTCAAGGGCCAGGGCTCTCTCTGCTCTCCGTCCAGCGGAAATCCCCCCCGATCCCCGGGGCCGCGCCGCCCGAGTCTCCCCCCGATCCCCGGGGCCGCGCCGCCCGAGTCTCCCCCCGATCCCCGGGGCCGCGCCGCCCGAGTCTCCCCCCGATCCCCGGGGCCGCGCCGCCCGAGTCTCCCCCCGATCCCCGGGGCCGCGCCGCCCGAGTCTCCCCCGATCCTCGGGGCCGCGCTGCCCGAGTCTCCCCTCCGATCCTCGGGGCCGCGCTGCCCGAGTCTCCCCTCCGATCCTCGGGGCCGCGCTGCCCGAGTCTCCCCCCCGATCCCCGGGGCCGCGCTGCCCGAGTCTCCCCTCCGATCCTCGGGGCCGCGCTGTCCGAGTCTCCCCCGATCCCCGGGGCCGCGCTGTCCGAGTCTCCCCCCGATCCCCGGGGCCGCGCTGCCCGAGTCTCCCCCCCCCCCGATCCCCGGGGCCGCGCTGCCCGTGTCTCCCCCCGATCCCCGGGGCCGCGCTGCCCGAGTCTCCCCCCGATCCCCGGGGCCGCGCTGCCCGAGTCTCCCCCCGATCCCCGGGACCGCGCATTCCGAGTCTCCCCCCGATCCCCGGGACCGCGCCGCCCGAGTCTCCCCCCGATCCCCGGGGCCGCGCTGCCCGAGTCTCCCCCCGATCCCCGGGGCCCCGCTGTCCGAGTCTCCCCCCGATCCCCGGGGCCGCGCTGTCCGAGTCTCCCCCCGATCCCCGGGGCCGCGCTGCCCGAGTCTCCCCCCGATCCCCGGGGCCGCGCCGCCCGAGTCTCTCCCCGATCCCCGGGGCCGCGCTGTCCGAGTCTCCCCCCGATCCCCGGGACCGCGCTGTCCGAGTCTCCCCCCGATCCCCGGGGCCGCGCAGTCCGAGACTCCCCCCCCCGATCCCCGGGGCCGCGCTGTCCGAGACTCCCCCCCGATCCCCGGGGCCGCGCTGTCCGAGTCTCCCCCCGATCCCCGGGGCCGCGCTGCCCGAGTCTCCCCTCGATCCCCGGGGCCGCGCTGCCCGAGTCTCCCCCCCGATCCCCGGGGCCGCGCTGCCCGAGTCTCCCCCCGATCCCTGGGGCCGCGCTGCCCGAGTCTCCCCCCGATCCCCGGGGCCGCGCTGCCCGAGTCTCCCCCCGATCCCCGGGACCGCGCTGCCCGAGTCTCCCTCCGATCCCCGGGGACTCTCTAATTCTCTGCTTCTCCCCCCAGTCTCTGTCACCCTGGATGTGGAAACGGCGCATCCGTGTCTCAAGGTGTCTGAAGATCGGAAGAGTGTGAGACGGACCGGGACCCGGAGGAATCTCCCTGACACCGGGAAGAGATTCACACACTGGCCTTGTGTGCTGGGATCGGAGGGATTCACATCGGGGAGACATTACTGGGAGGTGGAGGTGACGGGGAATCGGATTTGGGGTCTGGGAGTCGCCTCAGAGTCTGTGGAGAGGAAGGGACGGGTCAGTCTGAGTCCGGAGACCGGATTCTGGATCATCGGGCGGGATGGTGACGTGTTACATCGGGATTGTGACGTGTCCGGTGTCCCCTCCCCCGGGGCCCGTCTCCCTGCCAGTCCCATCCCCGGGAGGGTGGGAGTTTATCTCAGTTACGAGTCCGGGACAGTTTCATTTTACAACGCGGAGACCAAGTCCCATCTCCACACTTTCACTGGGAATAAATTCACGGGGAAACTTTATCCTTTCTTCGCGACCTGGGATGAAAACCAGTGGCTGAGAATCTGCTCCGGTTCCGCTCCGGGTCTGTAAACGGGTCGGGTCCCGGGACCGGCGTCAGGAGTAAAGTCCCTGTAAATATAAATGTGCGGAGAGTGCAGATAAATACGTGGCTAAGGAGATGGTGCAGGAGGGAGGGCTTCATGTTTCTGGACAATTGGGCTTTGTTCCCGGGAAGGTGGGGCCTGTTCCGACGGGACGGTTTGCCCCTGAACTGGAGGGGGACTAACATTCTTGCGGGTAGATTTGCCAGTGCTGCTCGGGGGTGGGTGGGTGGGGGGGGCAGGGTGTTAAACTAGATTTGCAGAGGGAGGGGAACCAGAGTGTTAGAGCAGATAGTGAGGTGGAGGAGGATAAAGGTCATACGAGGACTGCATGTATAGACAGAAATAAAAGGTTTGCACATTAGGTTGTAAATTAATTTTCAGAGCTTTAGAAATTGTAGAAAATAAAGATTTCCAAAAAGATTTTGATGAAGAACATGACCAGAACATATGTGAAAAAGTGGCTACTTCAGTTTTACACCTATCGCAATAATTGTCTATGTTAGGAAATATTTTGGATAGTCTCTCCTTTGTTAAACAGTAACAGTGAACAATTTTAAATTGAATTAAACACTGATTGGCACATATTAAAGAAGAATTGACCATCTTCATTAACAAAGGTCATATTAAGTTCTCTCTCCCAAACTTGTTTAATCTTTAGTGATTAAGGGGATCTGTTTTTTTTTTGCAGATTTATTTATCTTTATTATCATTTATTTTGTGATGGTCGATTGATGACTTTTGAAGAGTTAATTAGCAAATATTCTCTCTCTCATACACACTTACTGCAATATCATCAGGTTAGACATTTTTTACAAAAGTAATTATCTAACTTTCCATATATGCAAGAATCTGATTTGTTGGCTACTATTTTGAATATGAATCCTTTAGAAAGAGGTTCCATTGGTAGAATTTATCATTTATTTTTAATACATTAATACAAAAAGATAACCTCCCACCTGTGGTTTATACATGATAGAAATATTCCTTGTTTCAGACGTGATAGACGGGGAGGGATGAAAGGGGGAGGAGTGGCATTACTAGTCAGGGAAAATATCACAGCTGTGCGTAGACAGGACAGCCCGGAGTGCTTGTCTACAGAGGTCATATGGGTGGAGCTGAGGAACGGGAAAGGCGTGACCACACTAATAGGGGTGTATTATAGACCGCCCAATAATCAGAGAGAATTGGAGGAGCAAATCTGTATAAAGATAGTAGACCGATGTAAGAAATAGGAAGTTGTAATAGTAGGGGATTTTAACTTTCCACATATTGACTGGGACTCCCAAACTGTAATAGGGCTAGATGGCTTGGAGTTTGTGAAATGTTTTCAGGAAAGTTTTCTAAATCAATATATAGAGGTACCTACGAGAGAGGATGCAATACTTGATCTCCTATTAGGAAACCAGACAGGTCAGGTGACAGAAGTATGTGTAGGCGGACATTTTGGGTCCAGTGACCTTGAGTTGAGGTTCTAACTTGGCGAAGGGCCAATTTTGTGGAAATGAAAATGGATCTAGGAAGAGTGGATTAGGATAATTTCTTTCTGGCAAGGATGTGATCAGTAAGTGGACGGCCTTCAAAGGTGAAATTTTGAGAGTGCAGAGTTTGCATGTTCATACCAGGATTAAAGGCAAAGTTAACAGGCACAGGGAACCTTGGTTTTCAAGGGATATTGGCAATCCGGTTAAGAAAAAGAGAGAAGTGTATAGCAGGTAGAGGCAACAAAGAGCAAATGAGTTACTTAAAGAGTATAGAAAACGTAAGAAAATACTAAAGAAGGAAATCAGGAAGGAAAAAAAAGAAGACATGAGGTGGCTTTGGCAGATAATGTGAAGGAAAACCTGAAGGGTTTCTACAAGTATATTAAGAGTAAAAGGATAGTAAGGGACAAAATTGGTCCCCTGGAAGATCAGAGTGGTCGTCTATGTGTGGAGTCTCACGAGGTGGGAGAGATCTTAAACAGATTTTGCATCAGTATTTACTCAGGAAACTGGCATAGTGTATATGGAAGGAAGGGAAACAAGCAGTAGTGTCATGGAACATTTGTAGATTAAAGAGGAGGAGGCGCATAAAGGTAGATAAATCCCCCTGGCCTGACTTGATATTTCCTCGGACCTTGAGAAAGACTAGAGTAGAAATTGCAGGGGCCCTGACAGAAATATTTAAAATGTCCTCAGCCACGGGTGCAGTGCCTGAGGATTGGAGGGTAGCTCATGTTATTCCGTTGTTTAAAAAAGGCTCCAATAGTTAACCAGGTAATTACAGGCCAGTGAGCCTGACATCAGTAGTATTTAAATTATTGGAAGATATTCTGAGAGATCGGATTTACAAGTATTTGGACAGCCAAGGGCTGATTAAGGATAGTCAGTATGACTTTGTGCATGGTAGATCGTGTTTAATGAATCTCAAAGAGTTTTTCGAGGAGGTTACCAACAAAGTAGATGAAGGAAAGGCTGTGGATGTTGTCTACATGAACTTTAGTAAGGCCTTTGACAAGGTCCCACATGGGAGGTTGGTTCAGAAAGTTCAGACATGAGGTATCCATGGAGAGGCTGGAGAGATTGAAAGAGTGCAGAGATTTACTAGGATGTTGCCAGGTCTTCAGGAGTTGAGTTACAGGGAAAGATTGAACAGGTTAGGACTTTATTCCTTGAAGCATAGAAGAATGAGGTGAGATTAGATAGAGGTTTACAAAATTATGGGGATATAGACAGTAAATGCGAGGAGGTTCTTTCCATTTAGATTAGGAACGATAAATACGAGAGGACATGGTTTTAGGGTGAAAGGGGAAAGCTTTAGGGGGAACATGAGGAGGAACTTCTTCACTCAGAGAGTGGTAGGAGTGAGGGACGAGCTGCCATCTGAAGGTGTAAATGCGGGCTCACTCTTAAGTTTTAAGAATAAATTGGATAGATGAGAGAGGTCTGGAGGGTTACGGACTGGGTGCAGGTCAATGGGACGAGTGGAATAAAGTTTCCGCACAGACTAGAAGCGCCAAATGGCTTGTTTTCTGTGCTGTGGTGTTCTATGGTTCTATGGAGTGAAATAAACGTGACATAAGAATTGTCGATCGATTAATTTTAACTCGTTTACCGCATCGTCGGCTGAACAGAAACACCGGGGATTCAGCAGCAGTTGCGGGCGGCGGGTCCTGAGCTCCCCCGGGTCCTAAAGTCCACCCGTAATGGGTCAGGTTAAATGGGCCAAGTGGGGGCGGTGCTGACCAGAAAAGACAGTGAAGATTGTTCATTAAGTTCATCTGCCACTTCTTTGTCCCCCATTACTACTTCACCAGCATCATTTTCCAGTGTTCTAGTATCAACTCTCATCTCCCTTTCACTCTTCATGTAGCTGAAAACTAAACTTTTAGTATCCTGATTTATATTATTGGCCAGTTTGCCGTCATATTTCGTCTTGACCATTCTTATGGCTTTTTTCGTTGCCTTTTGTTGGATTTTAAGAGCATCCCAATAATCCAACATGCCACTCACCTTTGCTACGCTATATGTCATTTCCTTAGGTTTAACACAATTATTACATGCCTTTTCCAGCTCAATCTGTGAATTTATTTAAAGTCAGTCCCATAATTTAATAGTTTTTATCTGAAAACTATCTACCCTCGCAAAGATTTTACTGAAGACTGCACTTGATTTTTCTTGAGCCTTATGCGCTTCACATTGAAATAGTATGTGTTTCGACAGTTTCATAATGACAAAATGTACGCGACACAGAATGAAGTTTTCCAATTAGTTACAAGGCATAATTAAGCAGAGTGTGGACATTTCTATGTCATGTCAATATCATTCCTTCCCTTGTTTTAAGCTCTTCTTCTATAAACCCAACAGGTTTATGTATTCTGTGAAGGTGTCTGTCCTTATGTCCATTATCCTACGTCTTGCCATAAGCCCCTAAATCTTAACACTACCAACCCTTTAGCTTCTAATTTGCTAAGTGGAAGGTCTATATCTACAGGTTAACATTTAACAGCTTTTGGTGGTAAACAGTCAACATCATCATTTCCCTCAACAGTGTGATGTGCAGGGCCCATAATGTGCAAACATATAAATCAAACTTTATATATGAAATACCGTTTGACAAGTTTCCAACAGTCAATCTGACCTACTGCCAGAATGACCTGTTTAAGACTCATCAAAACCGAAATGTATTCTGAGCAAATTATAAGGACCAATTTCCTCCATCCACCACCAGCCTATACTGTTGGCAAAAAATTCTGCTTCCTATGCTGATAAATGGCTATAAGTCATTTCTTCATCATTACCTGCAATTCAGGCACACAAAAACAGCCACACCAACATCCCCAGTTAACTTATCTTTGGATTCATCTGTAAAAATGGTTACTGTATGATAATAAATTTCATTAATATACTGATGAACCAACAGACTCTCAGGCAGAACCGAATCCGATCGTGTAACCTAAACTCAACTGAAGTCATTGGAAAAAACAAGATGTGGTTACAGAGAAAGCTACAGTGGGACATATTGTATCATCAAATACACCCGTATTCCCAGCGTGGTAAGAACCCAGCCACTCAGAACAAAAAACACTCTTCTTGTGATGTCCCCAACCGTCCTCCAGCACACCTTTAACAGGATGATCATTTCCTTGCCCCCGCAAATTAATCCAGTATGTTGACATCAACTTGAACCTCTGTTACTTTGAGGGCAATTGTCCCATTGCAATCAGTAAAGCCAAAACAGGAGTCAACATTACCACACCAGAACACAATCTTAAAGTCTGTAATTGTATCACATACAAACATATTTAATTTGAAGATGAAGCTGATCCATAAGCCACACAGACATAATCAAGAACAGATCAATTAAACAAATATAATTGGTCAACAAAGATTTTCATGTTGCACCCAAGAATACCCACATAGATGTCTGAGGAGAATTAAAGCTACTTGACATATATCAATTATTTTACTGATAGGTGCTTCCATGTCAGCTTATTATCCATCTACATACTGATAAATCTTACCACTGACACTTCCTGAAGATATTAATCACATAATTTAAAATCAAGTGCAAGTCTATTAATGCTGTTTGTGTACCACATGTGTTTTAACGACTGAAAGCTTAAAATCCTCATCAATCTGCCCACTGTTTGACCTATTAATTGTAAATTACAATTAATACCTCTAATCTATAAAGCTACGCCATCTGTATATTGTGATTTACCCAGGGTATCCCATTTTCCCATCTCAGAGAAAATATCATTAATCATAATATTAAATAATGAATGGCTACAAATACTGCCTTGTGGGGTCCGATTCTCTATCTCATAGAAAAACAAACATAACATGCCGATCGGTACTTGGACAGTCCATCCAAAAAAAAAAAAACCAGAAAAAATTATACAATGTCCCCCTCACTCCTCATTTAATCAAAAGTCCTTTCTTCCATATCATTTCCCTTTTCAGTATCAAGAAATAGATAGATAGATAGATAGATAGATACTTTATTCATCCCCAAGGGGAAATTCAATGTTCCTCCAGTATGATATCACATAAACACAAGACAGACCAAGACTAACTGACCAAAAAAACCACATAATTATAACATACAGTTACAACAGTGCAAAGCAATACCATAATTTGATAAGAGCAGACCATGGGCACGGTAAAAAAAAAGTCTCAAAGTCCCAGATAGCCCATCATCTCACGCAGATGGCAGAAGGAAGAAACCTCCAACGTGGCAAAACTTCCCGATGCAGCCTCTGGAAGCACCCGAGCACAGCCAACTGTGAGTCCGTCCGAAAACTTCCGACAACTTCGTGCCTCCGACCAGCCCTCCGACACCGAGCACCGAGCACCATCTCTGCCGAGTGCTTCAACCCCGGCTCCGGCCACCAAGCAACAGGCAAAGCCGAGGATTCGGGGCCTTCATCTCTGGAGATCTGCTATTACAACATCTTTATTTAATTGTGCTTTCCAATTATCATCTTCCAAATCTAAAACTGAATCTGATGTCATTTCACCCTTCCAAAATCCACTCTAATAAAACACTTTATCACCACTCTTTCCAAAATATAACTCAAGCGCTTGATTACCATACCTTCCATAAGTTTACATAAATGAGACATTCACGATACAGGCCCTTAACTAGAAGGATCAAATGGGGATATGCCAGGTTTTAGAATTGGCACTACTATTTCCATTTTCCATGAGGAAAGTAGATGCACAATTCAAACATTTAATATTTTCACAAAAGCGAATTAGAAACAATTACAATTTCAAATATCACTCTTTCCTGGGAACACCTGACCTGCATTATTAATAGACGTCTTAAATTCATACAAAGAAATCTCTCCATCAGTGATACTATCATTACTACAGCTGACTTTCAGTACATCAGGGTATTCACTGAAAAACATATCCCTACATTGTTTAACTTCTTCACTTAAATTATCCTGATTATGAATCTCAACAAATGACCCAGCCAGTAACACAACCTTCCCTGTTTCAGTAACAATCATTTTGCCCTCATTAATCAACACTGGAATATTATGAAACCCACAAATCCCCCCATTTTCTAAATCGTATCCCAAACAATTCCAAGTTTGATATTCCTTCCAATATTATCTCCATAGAACCTCCAGTAACTCACCTCCTTCCTCACCACGGCCTTTGCCCTTTTACTGTTAATAATGTAGCTCGGAGACTGATGCACCATCACATAAAAACTCACATTTCTCCCAATTTGCTTCCTGTCCTGTTATAAATCCAAAACCAAACTCATAAAGACAGGAAGGCTGACTGACGTTCACATAAACTAATCACCCTCTGAGTTCCCATTTGAGCGACAGGCACTACAGCCAATGACAGCAGGGGTCAGTGTTAAGTCTGAGCTACGATAGGCTGGAGGAAATAGGCCCATGAGCAGCTCCTCCTTTTCTGCTCCATCGCCATGGCGGAGATCAGCGATTCGCTTCTGACGGTGTCGCCGGCCTCGGCGCCCACAAGGACGGGTGTGATTCCCCTTCGCGCCTCGGTGGGTCTGTTTCGGTGACGTCTGTGGTGGCTGACGAAACATGCTTTGACAGGGAGCGAGCGATGACAATGACTACAACTCCCAGAAGGCCCCACTGATGACGTTGTGTTGTTTAGGGGTAAGGTATAACAGCAAAATGGAGGAAAATGTAATGCATTACGTTTTCTGTACTGTGTCGTGCCTTCAATAAAAAAATTAAATTAAAAGAGAGATTCCAGCGAGAAATAGATAGAACATAGAGCAATACAGCGCAGTACAGGCCCTTCGGCCCACAATGTTGTGCCGACCCTTAAACTCTGCCAACCTAAATTTAAATTCCTCCATATTCCTGTCTAATAGTCTCTTAAACTTCACTAGTGTATCTGCCTCCACCACTGACTCGGGCAGTGCATTCCACTCACCAACCACTCTCTGAGTATAAAATCTTCCTCTAATATCCCCCTTGAACTTCCCTCCCCTTACCTTAAAACCATTTCCTCTTGTATTGAGCAGTGGTGCCCTGGGGAAGAGGCGCTGGCTGTCCACTCTGTCTGTTACCCTTAATATCAACTATATCTCTTATCATTTCTCCTCTCATCCTCCTTCTCTCCAGAGAGTAAAGCCTTAGCTCCCTTAATCTCTGATCATAATCCATACTCTCTAAACCAGGCAGCATTCTGGTAAATCTCCTCTGTACCCATTCCAATGCTTCCACATACTTCTTATGGTGAGGTGACCAGAACTGGACAGAGTACTCCAAGTGTGGCCCAACCAGAGTTTTATAGAGCTGCATCATTACATCGCGACTCTTAAATTCTATCCCTCGACTTATGAAAGCTAACACCCCATAAGCTTTCTTAAATACTCTGTCTACCTGTGAGGCAACTTTCAGGGATCTGTGGACATGTAGACCCAGATCCCTCTGCTCCTCCACACTTCCAAGTATCCTGCCATTTACTTTGTACTCTGCCTTGGAGTTTGTTCATCCAAAGTGTACCACCTCACCCTTCTCCAGGTTGAACTCCATCTGCCACTTTTCAGCCCACTCCTGCATCCTATCAATGTCTCTCTGCAATCTTTGACAATCCTCTGCACTATCCACAACACCACCAACCTTTGTGTCTTCTGCAAACTTGCCAACCCATCCTTCTACCCCCACATCCAGGTCGTTAATAAAAATCATGCATGAAAAGTAGGCGTCCCAGAACTGATCCTTGTGGGACACCACTAGGCACAACCCTCCAATCCAAATGTATTCCCTCCACCACAACTCTCTGCTTTCTGCAGGCAAGCCAATTCTAAATCCAGCTGGTCAAACATCCCCGGATCCCATGCCTTCTGACTTTCTGAATAAGCCTACCGTGTGGAACCTTATCAAATGCATTACTAAAATCCATGTAGATAACATCCACTGCACTACCCTCATCAATATGCCTGGTCACCTCCTAAAAGAACTCTGTCATGCTTGTTAGACACGATATGTCCTTCAGAAAGCCATGCTGACTGACACTGATCAGACCATGATTCTCTAAATGCCAATAGATCTTATCTTTGTGAATCTTTTCCAATAGCTTTCCCACCACAGATGAAAGGCTCAATGGTCTATAATTATTCGGACTAACCCTACTACCCTTTTTGAACAAGGGGACAACATTCGCCTCCCTCCAGTCCTCCTGGACTGTTCCCATGGACAATGAGGACATAATGATCCTAGCCAGAGGCTCAGCAACTTATTTCCTCACCTCGGATGCAGAACTGGGAAGTGGCAGATGGAGTTCAACACAGATAAAGAGATTCATTTCTGCAGGTCAAATTTGAACACAGAATATAATATTAATGGTAAGACTCTTGGCAGTGTGGAGAGTCAGAGAGATCTTGGTAGTCCATGTCCATACGACATTCAAAGCTCCTGTGGAAGTTGGCAGTGTAGTTAGTAGGATGTCTGGTGTGATGGCCTTCATCAACCGTGGGACTGAGTTCAAGAGCTGTGAGGTGATGTTGAAGCTATATTTCTCCTAACCTGTACATAAGTAATTGTAATAAGATGATGAGAGGCTTTGACCATGAGGATAACCAGAGGCATTTTCCCAGGCTTGATGTGACTAACACGAGGGGATGTAGTTTTAAGCTGCTTGGAAGTCGGTACAGAGGGAATGTCAGGGGTAAGTTTCTTACACAGAGAGTGGTGGGTGCATGGAATGCACTGCCTGCAGCGATGGTGGAGGTGGATACAATAGGATATTTTAAGAGACTCTTAGTTAGGTACATGGAGCTTAGAAACATAGAGAGATATACGATCAGGAAATCCTAGGCAGTCTCTAGAGTAGGTTACATGGTCGGTACAACATTGTGGGCTGAAGAGCCTGTAATGTGCTGTAGATTTCTGTGTTCTGTGTCAAAGACAGGCAGAGGGATTAGTTTAAATGGACAGGAGGACAGCATGGAAAGGTTGGACCGAAGGGCCTGTGTCAGAGCCGTAAGGGAGGGGTTCTGTCCCAACCATCGACTCTATTCCTCTCAACAGATGCTGCCTGACTTGACAACGTTCTTGAAAAGTGCATTCAGTTCTGCTGAGCATTCTGTACAAAGGATGTTTTGTGCTGGAAGAGTGCAGAGGAGATTCATCATGATTGAGGGGGCTTGTGTCCAGAGACCTTCAGTGATAGGTCTTGAATATACCCACACACTCGGCCTCTACCACAGTCTGTGACAGAGCATTCCACAGATCCAATACTCCCTGGCTAATAAAAAAAATAACCTACTTACATCTGTTTGAAAAGGTGGCCCCTCAACTTTGTGGCTGTGCCCCACCACAGGAAATACCTTCTCCTCATCCACCTTATCCAGTCCTTTCAACATTCGGTAGGTTTCAATGAGATGTCCCCGCATTTTTCTGAGTTCCAGTGAGCACAGGGTCAAAGCTGCCAAGTGCTCCTCATACTTTAACCCCCTTCATTCCGGAAATCATCTTTCTGAACCTCCTCTGGACTCTCTCCAATGACAACACATCCTGTCTGAGATATGGGGCCCAACACTGTTGACAATACTCCAAGTGTGGCCTGACTAGTGTCTTATAAAGCCTCAGCATTATCTCTTTGCTGTTATATTCATGGGACGAGATTGGACTGTGTTGATCTACAGGGGGATCTTGGAATCCGAGTTCATAACTCCCAGATAGTGGTTCCAGTGTCAGGCAGTTATGTTGCAGTTGTATAAATCTCTAGTTTAACCACATCTGGAGAATTGCATTCGAATACAGGAATAATACGGAGGTTTCGGATGGTGAGTGGAAGACGCTTAACAGGATGCTGCCTGGATAAAGTGAGACCGGACAATCTCGGGGAATTTTCTCCGGAACGGCAGAGGCTGAGGGAGGTCTGACAGACGTTTACAGGAATGTGAGAGTCACAGACAGAGTGGACAGCCGGGATTTTTTCTCTGAGGAGGAAATGTCCAATGCCAGAGGGCATGCACTTCAGGAGAAAGGGGGAATACATCCTCATTGGTCCTTTTTGCACTATTGAAGTATTTTGTAATTTAGTGTAATTTTGTATCTTTTCTCTGCATAGCTGCTGTTAAAAAAAAGCAATTAGAAAAGACAATGATGTTAAAAACCTGACTCAGAATGTTTAAAGGAGATTTGCGTTTCAAGTTTTGTTTCTCATTCCCATAGTGGTGGGTGTCTGGAGTGAATACCGGGTGGTGATGGAGGCAGATGTGACAGAGGCTATTAGATACCACGTGAATGTGTGGAGAACGGAGGGATGTGATCCTTGTGTGGGCAGAAGGGATTGGTTTAGTAAGGCATGACGTGACCAGTTCAATTGGTTCAGAACAACACAGTGAGCAGAAGGGCCTGTTCAAGGACAAGTACAGCAAGCAGAGCAGGTAAACTGGATAAAGTGATCCCACTCAGAGAACAGACTGTGACGTCAGTGGATATATGCCGGCGTCACAGTTCTCTCACCAAAGATACTTCACTGCTGGATAAAATGAAGTTTGTGATGTTTATAACCAATGTGGTGAATTGTACTGCTCAGACATCTCATCCTACTGAGGAAATTAAAATAATTGTGAAATCTGCAGAAAGGTATCTTGTTGTACCTTTTTTTTTGGGAAGCTGTAAATGAAGCTCTGATTTATAGGGTTTTCTGCATCCCAGCTACTTGTGAAGACATGTAATAGGTTTGAAATATTGAAGTGAAATGCAAGAAGCCTGATTTTACATGGTCAACACTTTAAGCAGTTTATTTCTGATTTGTCAGATTCTTCCGATGTTATATCCGTTCAGGAAACCTGCATATTTTAAGTTTTATTCCTGTGCAGGATTATATTGTCGTTTAGCTTGACGGGTTTGTTGGTAGAGGGATGGTGTTGTCAGTTTTATAAGGAAAGGGGCAGAGAATAGCTTTGTGAATGGGAATAAAATGTATCATGAACTTGTGGAAAATCTTGATTCAACAGGAATGTGTGTAATTTTCTTTTGTGAGAATATTAACTTTCTGAATCGTATTTGGAGGTTTGGCCATCTACTTTTCTCATGGAAAATGGTTGTAGTAGTTCCCATTCTAAAACCTGGATCTCCCCGTCTGATCCTCCTTCTTGTAGGCCAATATCATTTAAGTCTCATTTATGTAAACTTGTGGAATGTATGGTAATCGAGTGTTTGAATTATATTTTCGATAAAAGAGGTATTTTCACGTTTTATCAGAGGGGAATTTAGAACGGTAGAATAAGACCATAAGACAAAGGAGCAGAAGTCGGTCATTCGGCCCATCGAGTCTGCTCTGCCATTTTATCATGAGCTGATCCATTCTCCCATTTAGTCCCACTCCCCCGCCTTCTCACCAGAACCTTTGATACCCTGGCTACTCAGATACCCAGCAATCTCTGCCTTAAATAACATTGGAATCAGTTTGGGTTTGGAAGATCATATTAGGAAAGTACAGCTAAATAAAGATGTTGTAATAGCAATATTTTTGATATTGAAAAGGCAAATAATATTTATTGATGGACTTTTGATAAATTTTTGGAAATGCAATTGAGAGGGCTATTGTATAATTTTTTCTGATTGTTTCCATTTGTACGTCTTGTAAAGGTATGGGTGGGCAAGTATGACATTGAATTCATTTTTATATTTGGAAGATGGTATTAGTAAAGCCAGTTAAATATAGATGTTGTAACAGCAGTACTTTTACTATTCAAAAGGCAGATGGTATTTATGGAAGGAAAGAATTTTTATGAAATTGTGGAAATGAGGATGGAGGGGCTGTTATCTAACTTTGAGTTGTTTTAATTGAACGTTTTGTGTCAGGTATGGGTGGGGAAGTTATATTCAGGTTGTTATGAGATGGAAACTGGGATCCCACAGGCAGTATTTATTATTTTATATTATAATTAACATTTTTTTTCTGAGATAGGTTTTTCGTTGTGTAAATCTCTATATGCAGAATATGGAGGTTTATTGATTAGAGGTAGAAATTACAATTTTACTGTATATAGGATGCATTCGCAATTAATAAGGTTGAAAGTCGGCAAATAGATGGGACAATTATGTGTTTTACAGACAGGATTAATGAACCTGCACTTGATTGGAAATGATAGGAACTGATATCGTCAAACTCCTTAAAATGTGTCAGTGGTAAGAATTCCAGGCATGTGGATGGATAATAAGCCGACATGGAAGCACCGGATAAGAAAATAATTGATAAATATAAAGAAACATTAAATATTCTCAGTTATCCCTGCGGGTATTCTAGGGTGTTACATGAGAGTATTTGTTGACCAATCTCATTTGTTTAATTGGATCTGTTCTTGATTATAGTTGTGGTTTATAGATCAGCTTCAGCTTCAACTTTATTATGTTTGGGTGTGATACAAGCACTGGCTTTGAGATTGTGTTGTGGTGCAGTAAAGTTATCCCGTTTCGACTTTACTGCATTGGTCAGGCCTAATCTGGAGTATTGTGTGTAGTTTTTGTTACCGGCCTGAAGGAAAGTTATCAACAACATTGAAAGAGTGCAGAGAAAATTTACAATACGTTTGCTGGGACTTGAGGACTCGAGCTTTAGGAAAAGCTGAGGACTTTATTCCCTTTAGTGTTGGAAAATGAAGGGGAATTTTGCAGATTTATACAAAATTATGAGTGTTGTTGACAGGGTAAATGCAGGCAGGATTTTTCCTCTGAGGTTGGGTGAGATGGGAACTGGAGGTCGCAGTTTAAGGGTGAAAGGTGAAATATTTAAGAGGAACCTGAGTGGGAATTCCTTCACTCAGAGGGTGTTGAGGGTGTGGGAAGAGCTGTCAGTGGAAGTTATGGATCTCACTGCAGAGAAGTTTGGATCAGTACATGGACGGGAGGAGTATTGAGGGCGATGGTCCAGCTGCGGTTATTGGACTCGGCAGAATAACAATTCGGTACGGACTAGATGGGAAAAAGGGTTTGTTTGTTTGTTATAGTTCTCTCTGACTCCAAATAAAGTGTTGATAAAGGGGAATTGGTTGGGGCTGTTGTCGGGACGCAAACGATGTGCTTTGAGGATTTCCTGCTGGGGACAGAAGTGAATTGATACTGGATATCTATGGTCAAAGTGTGGCGATCAGAGCCAGGGATTGTAAAGTTGTTGAAAACAAACAAACACACACACTCTCTCTCTCTCTCTCTCTCTCTCTCTCTCACACACACACACACACACATACACACACACACTCACACACACACACACACACACACACACACACACACACACACACACACACACACACACACACACACACACACACACACCCTTCAACTTCACATTGGCGTTCACCCCACTTCCCAAAAATATCTCGTTCCTCCTCTTTGGCTCAAACTCTCCCCACTCTCCTGCCCCCTTCTTCACCCCTTCCCACTTTTGCCACCTCTGCTTCCCCGTTCCCTCACTGTCTCTTTCTCTCCATCTCTTGTCTCCCATTCACTCACTCCTCCTTTACCTTGTTGTCTCTTTCTCCCTTTCTACCCAAAGCTTCCCCTGCCTCTCACACTCTCCCCTGTTCTTCCTTTACTACAGCTCGTTTGCCGGGCCACCCTCCCATCCCCACATCCCCCACCCCGCACTGTGATGACGGTTGACTCGCACAGTGAATTGTCTGATGTTGTACAATTCTTCGTTTTTGGACAGGGACAGTGTTTTCTCGGAAGATGAAGGCTTGTGGTTTCCGGGAGAGGCCAGTTTGTTCCCTTTTTATGTGCTACAGAATAAGCGGGGGAAGGGAGTGTGGAGGAGAGAGGAGGGAAAGAGAGAGAGAGATACTAAATATATGTAGCCTCAATCTCTTTCTCCCTGTCCTCCTCTCTTCATCCGTTCTCATCCACACTGCCCCACTCTTTCCTCCACACATTCCTCCCTAATCTTCCCCCTTTTCTGTCGCCCGCTTTCCCGGCCACCCTCCCGTCCCCACATCCCCCCCCCCCCCCCCGCACTGTGATGACGGTTGACTCGTACAGTGAATTATAGATGTTGTGTCATTCTTCATTGTTTGGACAGTGACATTGTTCTCTCAGAGATGAAGGCTTGTGGTTTCCGGGAGAGGGCAGTTTGTTCCCTTTCTGTGCGCTACAGAATAGGCGGGGGAGGGGATGTGGAGTAGACGGGATAGCCGTGTGTTCTCAGTAGCTACGCCGTCACGACAAAGACCGAGCGCCATGTACGAGCTGGTCTCTAACACAAACACACACAGACACATGAAAAGACGGGCAGATACATACGAGGACGCATAGGAACACACAGAGATGCAGACATACAGAAATACTTTTAAAATGAATGCAGTTTGCATTTTCATCGTTTTAAGATGGAGGCAGCTATTTTGTGAACTGTTGGAAATGATTCTTGCTCTGGGATAATCTAGTGTGCTTGTGGGGATGTCAGCGGGTTTGGGGGTTCACATGGAAATGGGTCTGCATATTGATTTGCGGATGTGCGAAGGTTTCAGGGTATATTGGTGAATATGGATTTTGGAGTGTCGGTGAATTTGGGGGTCACACTGCTTTGGGCATTTGAGGGTGCACGGGGATTTCGGAGTATTTAGGGCTGCGCACAGATTTGAGTGTCTCAGCGGATTTGGGGTTGCACACGGAATTGAGGATTGTGCTGACTTAGAAACGTTTTGGAGAATATGGGGTGCACAGGGATTTGCGCAGACATAGGAGTTTGTCAGTGAATATGGGGGTGTTGGTGGATTTGCGGGCACCCACTGACACCGGGGTGAGGATGGTTTGGGGAGGAGCGTAGATTTAAGGGGATGTCAACTAGAATATGGGGACTATGCATGTGGACGTGTGTTTGAAATTTAAACTTTGTTCTTGCTACTTTTCAGGAGGAGGCAGCTGTTTTGTGAACACAGTTCTTAAATATTCTCTCTCTTTTCGGCTGTCACTCAGAAACCAGCTCCAGCCTCTGAAAGTGACACTCAGAGTTAAGGAAACAGGAGCTGGTAACAGGTGTGTCGGTTGCTTTGGGGTGCACACTGACTGGAGGGTTGAATGTGGGTTTTTTCTGTGAGCACAGATTTGTGGGTGCACACCGATTTGCAGATATGTGAAGAGTGGGTGTGTTGGCGGATTCGGGGCTGAACACTGACTTGGGGGAACCGGTGGATTTCGAGGTGTTACAAATCTCAAGGTTTTTCCCTTTATACAGACTTCAATAATAAATGCAATATGAACTTTGAACTCTGCTTCTAATTTTTTTTTAATGCAGACGGCCATTCCGTGAAATGATTCTCGCACTTCATGTGTATGTGGGGCTGTGTGCAGATTTGGAGCTGTGACGAGTCTCAAGGCAAATTTACACTGGTAGCATATTCAATTGATCCCAACCTTTGTTGAGACAGCTGACTCCCACATATGGTCTAAATATTAACTCATTAATGTAATCACAATCTGTCACCGTGGGCATTGCGCCGATCAGACGTTATCAGGTGATGAGCCGGTGAAATATCCGTCACCTCGAGGCTTCAGTTCATTAATAAAGCCGCGTCCTGAGCACACGGCAGAGGCGGCCGCAGTGTCTCCGGTCCGGGCTCCAGCTCCTCACATTCACCGCCTCATCTCCCAGGTGTTTCTAAGGTGAGGACATGTTCGGCACAGCAACCTCCTGTTTTGTGCCGGAGGTTTCTATGTTTATTCCCGGGCGGATTGTCCCATCGACCGGCAGCTCCGGGAGGTTACCAGAGTGTGTGTGTGGAACGGGGCAAAGCACCGGCCTGGAAACTCGGTACCTCATTGGATCCGTCAGATGGCAGTCAAAGAATTACTGCTGAATGCCGCTCGCCCATTGGTCTGCAAATATGCCCATCAGTTCCCATTCCCGCCCACCGAACTCGCAGCCCGACGTTGCCAGAAAGTGGCGGAGATCTAGTCGACACGTACAAACAAGCTGGAGGAACTCAGCAAGTCGGGAAGCAACATTTCGGTCCGAGACCGTTCGGCAGGACCACTTTGATGGCGACGGTCTAGCCGGATGCTGGTTGGCTAATCCATTGTCAATCACACCAGTCTCCGCCTTCTTCTTGTATAATTGTCTGACGTGAAGAACGAGGGCGGGGTTTGTATAAACAGCGGCGGTCACTCCAATTTGAAGCCCGCATCCCGGATACGAACTGGACTGGAGTGCGGTGCAGAGAATTGGGACATAAAACCCTCACTGCTTCCTTTTTCAAATGATACCTAAATTACCCCCCCAAAAGTCCTATAGTTTGTACGTAACAAAACACAACAGCGTGAGTTAAATTAAAATTATTGCCATTTTTTAAATGAAAACTACATAACCAGAATGATGCTTCCCAAAACGAACAAAGGATTACAGTAATTAGGCATAGTGTGTCAAATTTCAAGTCGTGTCAATGTAATTCCTTACCTTCTTTTGTCATCCACAATCTTCCATAAACACAACAGGTAAGTATTCTGTAAACGTGTCTCCGTTGGTGCCCTTTATCCCACCAGTCTTGACATAATTCTTAACCAACCAACCCCTTAGCTTCTGATATGTTAGTTGAAATATTAATAGCTTTTGTAACTGTGTGCAGGGACCCATAGAAGTGGAAATATAAACCAATATTCTGCGTATGAAATAATGTTTGTTGAGTTTCCGACAGTAAATCTGTCCTACTGCAAGAATTACCTGTTTTAAGACTCATCAAAACTGAAAAGGTATCTGAACAAATGACAACTTTACATGAACAAATTTCCACCTCCCACTGTAAGCCTAAAACGAGGGAAACAAATTCTACTATATATACTGATAAATGGTTGGTAAATTGTTTCTTTATCATTACTTGCAATTCATGAACAAAATAACAGCCTCACCGTCATCCCGGTTAAGTTATCTTTTGATTCTTCTGCAGCAATGTTTAACACATCATAATAATTTTCCACAATATACCACGAATCAAGATTCTCAAGCAGAACAGAATCCTGAGACCTCATTAAATCGTGTATCCTAAAATAAACTAAAGGCATTGAGAAAAACAATGTGGGGTTACCAAGAACGCGACAGTGGGACATATTGCATAAGCCAACAAACTTTTATTTCCAGCGTGATTAGAACCCAGTCCCTGGACAACAAGCTGTGTGAACTGACAGCCAGAATCTCTCACCAGCGGGAAACAAAATAATGTAACGTTTTTGTGCTTTGCGGAGACCTGGTTGACGGAGGAGACACCGGACCACACCATCGAACCCTCTGGGTTCTCCCTGTTTCCTGTGGACAGGTGGAAACCCCTCACTCGGAAGAGTAAAGGAGGTGGGGTATGCTTCATGGTCAACAATGCTTGGTGCAACCCCCAGAATATGCATGTGCTCCAATCCTTTGTTGCCCAGATGTGGAGCAGCTGTTTAGACCCTACTGGCTGCCCGGGGAGTTCACGGTGTTATCATCACAGCAGTGTACATTCCGCCCCAGGCTGATACTGACCTGGCTCACAAGGAACTGTACGAAACCCTCAACACGCTGAAGACTGCACACCCAGAGGCTGCCTTCATTGTCGCCGTGACTTTAATCCAGCATCGCTGACTGAAGTCCCTCCGAAGTGTTGTCAGCACATCCAGGTGAGCGCTCGGGGAGCTGGCACACTCGACCTTTCCATAACGCTTACAAAGTGCTCCTCCAACCACACTTCAACAATCAGATCACTCTCTGATCCGGCTTCTGCCGATGTACATGCAAAAGCTGAAACAAGAGGCGGCCACAGGTGATCCGTACACTGCTGGTCCGACCAATCGGTCTTCATGCTACAGGACCGCTTGGATGACATCAATTGGATTGTCTTCCATGATGAGGATGTGACCAAGTTCACGATGGGGTCACGTGCCTCATCTGAAAGTGCATCGAGAATGTTCTTCTCCAGAAATCGGTCAATGTCGTTTCTTCATCGTTACCTGTAATCTGGGCACAAAAACAGCCACACCAACCATCCCAGTTAAATATTTTGACCCTTCTGTAAAATGGTTGACATATCACAATAAATTTCCTTAATATACCAAAGAACTAACAGATTCACAAGCATAACAAAATCCTAAGACTTTATTAAATCGTGTATCCCAAAATCAATAAAGGCATTTAAAAAAACAAGTTCGGGTTACCAGGAATGCCACAGTGGAACATATTGCATAATTCAACGAACCCACATTCCCAGCGTAATAAGACCCCAAGCACCCAAAAATATAACATTCTTCTTGTGATGTTCCCAACAGTCCTCCGACACACCTCTAACAGGATGATCATTTCTTTGCTCCTTCAAATTAATCCAGTACGTTAACATTAAATTCAACCTCCGCAAAATCAATCAGTAAACCTGAAACAGGAGACGACCTTACTGCACCACAACAGAATCTTAAAGCCTGTGCTTGTATCACAGCCAAACATTTGAAAGTTGGAGATGAAGCTGATCCATGAGCCACAGAATCAAGACAAGATCTAATGAAACAAATGTAAATGGTCAGCAGAGATTTTCACGTCGCTCCCGAAGAATATCCGCAGAGACACCGAGAATATTTATTGCTCCTTTATATTTATCAATTATTTTACTGACACGGTGCTTCCATGTCAGTTCATTGTGCATCCACCTGCCTGGAAATCTCACCACTGACACGTCTTCAAGAGTTTGATCAGATGATTTCAGATCAAGGGCAGGACTATTAATCCTGTTTATAAAACATTTGACGTGTTTCTTGCCACTGAAAGCTTAAGTCCCATCGATTTGCCAACTGATTAATTGCTAATGGCATCCTATATACAGTTAAATTGATATTTCTATCTCTAATCCAGAAACCTCCATCATCTGCGATTAGTGATATACCCACCCCTGCACCTATCTCAGAGAAAATATTATTAATTATAATAAGAAATAATAAATACTGCCTTGTGGGATCCCAATCTCTATCTCAGAAACCCGTGTATAACTTGTCCACCGGCACCTGCACAAGGAGTCTAAATAAAAAAAATCTGATAAAACTTTACAGTCTTTAACTATGATCAAAAGGCCTGTGTAAAAGCTAAGGAACCGGCATATAAGTAGTGAAACAGGGATTTCAGCTCATCATTATATCCCAGTTATCTGCCTTCTCCAATTCAGCGTTTGGTCTATTGCCTTCTCTGCCTTGGTGGTTCAAATGCTCAAAGAGATGGTCGTTAAATACCTGCCTGCAACATGTCCTCCGTCATTATGTTCCAGATGGTAACCTTCAGAGGCAATTATTCCTCAGATCCCCTCTAAACCTCACACTCTTCTTCTTAAAACTCTCCTTGTTATTCAGACCTCTGTCTGGAATCACAGAGTCCCAATGAACAGCAAGTGTGGTTCCTTCCAAATGGTCTATGCCCATTTGAATTCATCCCATTTGCCTGCGTTTAGCCCATGACCCTGTAATCAGGTACTATCCATTAGCCTGTAAAGATATCCTTTAAACCCACTTGCTGAACTCAACCCTACCACTTCCTATAGTCGCTCCTTCCACATCCCCATCATTGTCTGTGGATAAAATGTCCCCTTTTGGTCTTTCTCCTCTTACGTAAAATCTATGCCCTTGAGTTTTACAACAACCCCCTCGTGCTTGAACAGGCGATGTCCATTTATATTATCGATGCACCTCATGTTCCTTGTCTTCTTTAAGAATACCTCTCAACTTTAGATGTTCCAGGAGAACATTGTTCCCACCAATGCGGTCTCTCCTTCTACCTCAGTCCATACCACATATTCTGGTGAATCTCCAGTGTAATTAAACATCTCCTGTCGTGTCGCACCAGAAGTATACACTTTTCAAGCTTTGGAAACAATTCATGTTTTAAGAAGTCCTTCCAAGAGTTCTGTTCAGTACTTTCCTAATAACGACAGGTATCCGACTGGATGCCTTCATTCTATTTACCCGTCTCAACACCTTTAGGTACCGCTGTTCCTCTGCGTCAATGCTACGCCTTCTGAAAGAAATTCAGAAGGCGCAGGATAGATATATCCCGGAGAAGAAGTATTTTAAAGAGAGGATGAGGCTAAGCAAAAGAAGGGGCATAGAATATAGCAACTATTTGTAGAAAGCTAGAGGAATGGAAAGCTTTTATAACTCAACAGTATCGACGTTCAGAAGTTCAAAGTACATTTATTATCAATGTATATATACTGCATACAACCTTGAGACTCGTCTCCATACCGGCAGCCACAAAACAAAGAAATCTCCTAGAACTTATTAAAGAAAGAAAACCGTCAAACACCCGATGTACAGAAAAAAGAAACAGATCTTGCAGACATCAAAAGTCAGCACATAACATATTGAACTGAAGTGCTCGATAGTGAGTCTAAAGCCACAGAACCAGTCATCACTGCAGCCGATTCAGGAGCCCGTTTATTGCAGACCAGCGCAGGGACAAGGAAACCCCGCAGTGCTGTGATCTGAACTTACCTGTCCTGTCCTCCAGCCCCAACACCCTGACATTTTCAGCCTGTCCTAGTACTT